>NW_009217343.1:0-69649 GCF_000690835.1 Fulmarus glacialis
TTGCGAAGTGCCGCTCCGCCGCCGCCGCCGGAGCCTCCCCGGCACAAAGGCCCGTTGCCCTCGGAGAGGGGGGGAGGCTTCCGGCCGTGGCGTGGAGCGGGCTTGCCCGGGAGCTTCAGCCCCTTTTCAGGGCGCTTCTGGAAGTGCAGCTCTGCCTCGCGAGCGCTAGCTTCGCGGATCCGTCGAGTGCGCCTCCCTTAAATGGCTGGTTTGCGTTAATTGAAGCTGTTTCTGCCCATGCTGCTTTCCCTGCTCCTCCCCAGTACTTGGAGGAGGGAAAGGCGGGAGCTTGCGCGGGTGGGCTGTTTGAATGGCACGCTGAAGCACAAAGGCCTACCAGTCACAATAGTTTGTTGCATTCATCTAATAAATTTGAATATGCTGAAGCTGCGGTGGAAGGATAACTGCTTCTGGGTTTGCAGCAAAGTTCTACGTGTGTCTGGCACTTGCTTGAAAGCAGTTAGCTTCTGCTAGGACGAGCAGCTACAAGCCTTGTCCCTGTTGTCCAAAGTGAAAAAAGACACTTAAACCACTTTTTCTGCCTAGCAGGAATAACTGAAAGTGTGTGGTATATACTCCCTGTATTTGCATCACTGCACATCTTATTCTTACAATACTTGTTTCTCTTCCTTTTTAATTATTTTTTTACTTGATTGTTGAATAGACTACACTTGGTAGAAGCTTCTTTGGGCAGATGCTGCCTGGCTTGTAAGTCCTGCTGGGTTGGCTGTGAGCACTGCTTTAACCATTTTTACATGGTTGTGTCTACAATAATTGGAGCACTTTCTGAAGTGCTCTCTAGAAGTTCAAAATTGGAGTGATACAAACCATGTGGTATCATGTTCAGTGTCCTGCTACAACTGTGCTTTAAAAGAAAATCCAAGAAAACCCAATGTATGCATCAGAATAATAAAGAGTCCATATCGGGCTCTTCCAGATAACCTGCTCCTAATGCATGAACGTTTATGGCTCTTCCCTTGTTTTGGTTTTCTTTTTCCTAACAATAAGATTTATACCTATAGGAAAACATAATAGTTATTAATCACACTGATTTTTGCCCTGTCACCTAGGCATGCATTCAGTAGGGCAGGTAATATTGGAGGGAACTTCTCGCAGGCTTCTGAACTTGTCACTTTTTTGCACTTCTATGGTAGGAGAGGAGGAGCAATTTTTTTTTTCCCCCCTCAAGGTAAAGTAATGGGAAGTTCCCAAGGAAATGTTTGAGATGTATTACATTAGTTCTACAATACAGATGGTCCCAATGGCACTAATTTTAATAAATTCCAGGCCAGTATCTGATAGGGATATTGTAAAGTGCCTGAAGTGACAAACAATTTAAAGTCAGAAGCCCAAATAATTTCTGCCTTCAAGTTCTAAAAGAACTGGCTTACATGTCTGGCTCATTGATATTTTTTTCTAAAAACTGATTATTGGGATAATTTCAGAATATATGATTCCCCAGCACGATTCTGAGAGACCAAATACTGAATTCACTCAGGTATGATACAGTTCTGTAACTCCTAGTCAGCTCCGTTTTATCTGTGTTCTCTTAGGTTTTGTCAAAGAAACCCAGCTTTTTTAAAATACTGAGTTTAATTGAAAGAGAGGAAGATGTGTATGTAATCAGATACCACAAATGTAGTTTGCAAGACACTCTCATGCTAAAATGACACACTGACTGAACTGGCTGGTGCACCTGGTCCATTATTGTTAATAAGGGATGCTTAGTCGAATGCTCCCAGGAAATCAGAGTTGCAA
Source organism: Fulmarus glacialis (assembly GCF_000690835.1). Lineage (NCBI taxonomy): Eukaryota > Metazoa > Chordata > Aves > Procellariiformes > Procellariidae > Fulmarus > Fulmarus glacialis. Next base: position 1,759 of record NW_009217343.1, read on the forward strand.
GTCCTGGAACCAAGCCTTGTCATCAGTGACCAGCAAATAAGAACGATAGTGCTGGAAAAAGTACTTTATAATAAAGTTTGGCAGAGTCTATTTGGACTCTCTGGTAAGACATGCCTGTTCAAGGACAATGCACTTAGGAACAGCCAGATACCAGCCCCCCTTGGGAAATTCCTTTCAAATCTAGTATCCCCTGGCATACATGAAAGTGGACTTAAATGGTCTAGTCTCCTTTGTATGACTTCTCTTACAGTGTGTAGCTCTGAATTCCCTTCTTTTTCCATTTCTGATTGGGAAAAGTCTTGCTGCTTCTCTTTCTCTGTATAACTTTTTTCTGGGCTTCTCTGAATCTCCTTTTACCATGTTATTTGAGACACAATTTAAAGAACTGAAAACTCTATTCCAGGCATGGGAACACTATCAGTCATGGTGTAAAAATTTGTACTGTTTTCTTATAAGTTCCTTGTAAATCATAATATTTGCCATTTTTCTGTCACTGCCATTTGCACACTGAACTGGTATCTTCACTGATCTGTCCAAAGTGTGGGTCAGGATTTTTCTGTCAGCAGCTGATCAATTTAAGCCCAATAATATGCTTTGGTATCTGTTTCCAGTGTCTTATTCTGCAGTTGCCTCCATGAATATTACATGTTGTGTATCAGCATTGAAAATGTTGGATCCAATTAGCAGCACTGGAAGTGGTATTTTGTAGCGTGCTTGCGAACTTTCTGTGCTGTGTAACGTGTTAATTAGATCATAGATTGTGTACACTTCAAAAATTTTGCTTGTTGTTTGCTCAAATTACTTGCTGTAGCCAAGTGAAAAATATTACAGAAATAATGCAAGCCACAGACTGTACAATCATCTAAGTCTTTCCTGCAGAAGAATAAGCTTACAGACTCTGACATTTGGAACAGTTATCTGTGCCATAATTACTGTTTCAGTAGACTCACTGAAGAATGAAAAATCAGTGCATCTGTTTTGCAGGAAATAATCTTGAATACTAAGTGCAGATTTGTTGTATAATTTGTGTTCCCTTGAAGTTGAATGAATAACTCAAAATAGCTATTTGTGTTAAAATCTTTAAGGTGAGACTGGCAGCAAAGTTAAGTTGGACTCCCTCCTTGCTCTTTAATTAGAGTATTTAAAAATCATACTAACAGCTTGCACTTGGAATAAAATAAGTAAATGCACTAATGGCATAGCTTTTATACATTGACTTTATTGCTTTGTTTTTGTGCTTAAATAGAAACTACTATTTCCATGGTATTTTTTTTTTCAACACAATAGCTGCTTTACTGATGATTTTACACATTTTAAAGTTACGTAAGGATTGATAGGACTGATTGGAAACAAGACGTATTAACACAGCTTACATGAACAGTAAATGCTATTTGGAAAATGTCTGTGTCCTTGGTTGCTAGTTCAGTGTTTTAATATTATGCTTCTTTTTAGTGCTTCATTCAGATAAATAACTTAATTCAAACAAAAAATCATTCAAATTTTACAAGTAACCTGTTTTTTTCTGGTTTTGTTTTTCAGTCTCACACAATTCTACTTGTCCAGCCTACCAAGAGGCCAGAAGGCAGAACATACGCTGATTATGAATCGGTGAATGAGTGCATGGAAGGTGGGTGCAGACATGGTAGTCAAAAAATGTTGTTAAAACCCCATTTTTGACATATTCCCAAACTTACTCACTAAGAAAATAAGTTGCTGGTCATGTTTTCCCAGGGTAATTCACAAAAAAATGCAAAAATCTCATGCTTTTAGTTTACTAATGTTTTAGCAAACTAAAAAATAGTTATTCTGCATATCTAAAACTTCCTTTTTATATTAAATGTATCTTTTTGATTTAACTAGATTGAACCACATTCAGTTCGTGAGAGTAGGCCATATTCTTGGTGGGGCCATGCAGCAGACTTGCCTGAATGCATTTCATTGCAGGATCAGAGCCTAACTCTCTCACTAATTTTTGTGCTAGTCATGTAAAGGAAAGATTGCTACTGGAAATAATAAATAAAATAAAAGTATGTGTGTAATTCATACATAATTTGCAGCCTCGTGGCATGTGTGCCAGAGAAAAAATCCTGCATGACTTTAAGAGACACATGGTAAGCTTGGAAAAAAGATTAAAATACTACAGCTGTATGATTTAAATGTGGAAGTTCACTTGACATTAAAAATTCTAATTCCAGGAAGTTTTGCGAGGCAAACGAAAGCATAATGAAGACCCTGTAAAGCCTCCATGCTCACTTTAATATTACATTCTTCTCAAATGTATCTGAATTATTTATGGGCTAGCTTAAATAAAATTGATTTTAATTCACATACAGGCTTGTGCTGTCACTCTTACCTCAGTAGCCCTGTTTGACTCTTTCCTCAAGAATGATCTCTCTTCTGAGATTTGAGTGGTTTTATTTGACATTAGTTCTTCTCTTTCTCAGGTACTTGTACTGTAGGAATACATGTTGCAATTGCTGTCTTAAAATTATTGGAAGGAATTTCAGGTTTCCATTGAAGTTTACTGCATGGGAAGTTCCATCTTTGCCAGACCTAAAACTTTTTCCTCTAGATGCTTCTGTCCATGCATCTCACCTGATTTTATAGTATTAGTATTATATTTCAATGCAAATAGCTAGAACAAAAGCATTTCAACTCTGCAAAATCTGAGTAAGAAGTTTATGTCTCTGTTTTCATGGTGGTCATCTCTAAACTTTCCTGCTATCTGTGGTTCAATAGCTGAAGAAGTTTCAGCAAATACAGTTGTTGTTTTTTTATTATTGCATTGTTAATCTTTTTTCTCTGTAGGAGTCTGTAAAATGTATGAAGAGCATCTGAAGAGAATGAATCCCAACAGTCCATCCATTACATATGATATCAGCCAATTGTTTTTTCATGGTGATCATCTCTAAACTTTCCTGATATCTGTGGTTCAATAGCTGAAGAAGTTTCAGCAAATACAGTTGTTGTTTTTTTATTATTGCATTGTTAATCTTTTTTCTCTGTAGGAGTCTGTAAAATGTATGAAGAGCATCTGAAGAGAATGAATCCCAACAGTCCATCCATTACATATGATATCAGCCAATTGTTTGACTTCATTGATGACCTGGCAGACCTCAGCTGTCTTGTGTAAGTTCAGTTGTGCAAGTCCATTTCAGTGACTTGGAGAAGTCAGAAGTCTTCCATGTAAACTCTCACATGTTTTATGTTAAATCTGGTAAGATTCTGGGTTTTTTTCCAATAACTGTGTTAGTAAGGCAGCGGTATTGCAGCTGGCATGTCATCTTGCACTCCAATTAACTGCATTGGAATAAAGTATCTCTAAAGAAAGCTTAGAAACTGACAGGTCCACTTGGATTTAGTCACATTGAAGCTCCCAGCCTTTCAAATACTGAAATCCAACAGTTTAATACAGCTACATATTTTATTAATGCTAGAATCTGTTTAAATTGGGGCTGAATCTGCCTTTGTGCAGTTGGTCTGATTCTTAAGGAGGCAGAATGATTACTGAATTTTATTCAGCTGAGGGCTATACTAGTGGTACAGTAGAAGTGTATAGAAGCGCATTGCAGCCAATTGTTTATTTTGATCAAGATAGGGCAAGATGGAAGTTTCTGTAAATCCTAATGAAGTGACTGAAGAACAAGTCAATCCGCCAGAGAGCCCTAGCTAATTGTTTGAGTGTTCTTGTGAATACATGGTCTCCAGTTCACATCTGTGTGTTAAAGTTGTGGGCAAGCAAAGGTGGTCTTGCGTGCTTTCCATTCTGACTCTACTGTGAAATCAAATGTTAAATTTCACTATTCAGAATGTAACTTAACGTTGTAACTAAATCACTTAGTCCAGATCACGAGTACTTTCCATACCATAAATTTCAAGGTAATGGTTTGATATGACAGTGGTATCAACTTTGCAGAAATTCCGTAGGAATAAGGATACAAATCTCATATTCAAATAACAAAAGACATAGTATTTGGCTTTCGAAGCTCAAAATTCCAGAAACTGTTTTTAAGCCGGTGAGTATCTGGAATGCGGCTGTACTGCTCTGTCTGAAATCCCAGTGCAAGTACTTTTGCAGCTGCACAGTGAACAACCTTTGCAGTTAATTCCAGTTTAAAGTAAAAACCTATTTTAAAAAAACTGACCATCGGATTGCTTTCCTTCGCATTCTGATGTACATACAGAATCTATGTTACTGATAGTGACTTAATACAAATGCCACTTACCAAAGTTTTCAGTAGAATAAGTAAAACGGGTTTACAGTTTCTGCAGAGTTAACCTTGTTCCTAGACATTCTGCCACGTTTGATCTTCAGGTTTCATAGTGCTGGGCTGATGCAGTCTGAAAGACACACTTTGTTTTAGTTTATCTAACAGCCTGAAGCTAGCTACTTGCTTTAGGAAGTAGCAACTGTTTTCTAGTACAGTCTTGTGCCTTTCTTAATTAGGCTTGTCAACTCAGTGTCGTGCCAAATTCTACTTCAGTTTATAGTTTTCCACCAGATGGCACACGTAGCACGTAGTGTACCAGACATGTCTTGTGTTCATGGAGATTTCTAAAGTACTTGCTATCTGGTCTCGCCATGTAGCATTATGAATGGATTAGGGTGGGGGCGGAAATCAGTAACTTTTCCTGAAATTAACATTTCTTATACTGCACTGGAAATACTACTATATCAATATATACTGAAACTCTTTCTGTGGCCTTGAACCAGTCATGCTGGGTTTTAAATTACAAGGCTTTCTTAGAAACAGTATGCTTAGGGTTTTTTCCTTAGGTAAGAACTGTAAATTTTTCTGGATTGAGTTAACTCTGGATTTTTACTTAGCTTTTTACCGATGACCATCTCACCCTTCTTATCTGATTAGAAATAGGTGTACCAAGATTTAAAGACTGACCAGGACTTCAGTAGTTCTTGAAGCATTCGCTGAAAGTACCATCTTCCTCAAAAAAAACATTCAACTTTAACGACTAAGGGGGAAAGGAGGGCATGAATCTACACAGATGACTTCACGCAATTTGCTTTCATTTTTCAGTCTAATTCTCCTTCATTTCAACAGTGTCTTGAGTAACTGAGTTCTCTGGCCCTGGCAAGAAATCTTGCTAGTGGACTACTTTTATCCACTATCCCCGAGTAGCAAAGAAAATGAGTCTGTGGGTTCTTTTTTTCAGTTTGCTTTTTATGAAGTGTCCTTGTTTGTTAGATGTAAGCTTGCCGTCACTGCCAACTGGCAAGAATCCTTTGTTATCCACCTATGAGTCTACCTTTGCTCCTGGAAAATTTTGCTTTTATTCATTTTCTAAAAATTCCAAACAGAAGTGGAACACTTGAAAACTCACATGAACACTTGCTTGAAGTAGTGTTGAAGAAGTGTTTGGCTCATCAAAAAAAGTAGATTGTTTCCTGGTGGAACTGTTCTTCATTCAGAATCCAGAATATTAGGGTCCTCCATTTGTTGTCTCCCATAAGTAATTATATTCATGAATTAAAATGTGAACACACTATGATCCCATCACTCAGTAGTCCTTGGAGCATCTAGTTTTATTTCAGATTCTTACTGATCTGCTGGGTAACTGGTTTTTAGGGAACAGGATACATCTCTTTGATAAGTGGCAGTTCCCATCTACTTCTGATATTACTTGTGTTCTATACACAACTTGCTGCCTCATACACTTGAGGATGCTTAACTGTTTGTGAAGTTCTTCTGGTAGATGTACTACAGGACAGACTGATATTACATTAATTCTTTTCTTCTCTCTAGTTACCGTGCTGATACTCAGACATACCAACCGTACAATAAAGACTGGATAAAGGAGAAGATCTACGTCCTCCTCCGCAGGCAGGCCCAGCAAGCAAGCAAATAATGGGGGCACCATCATTACTTGGGTTTGGGGGAGGGCTTGGACAACAGGTGTGTACAGAGTGTAGTAGTGAACGTTTTGTATTATAGTCATCCTGTTGCCATCTTGTTAAACTCTTTAGCCAGGATTGAATGTATTGTTAGAGATGCAAGGATTTTGTTGGATTTGACTTTTTTTCAGTGTAAATTGAGAAGAAAGTACATCATCTTCAGCAGAGTTTTAATTTGTTTTTTCCTCTGGTTAGCTGACAGTCCTACCTTATTTGAACCCCTGGGGCTGTTCACCTTGTACTTCGCCACATTCACTGTATGTGCCCTTCTGTGGGGTTTCCAACATTTAGTTATGTCCTTGAGACAGTCTTAATGGGGAATAAAAAAAATTACCCTTTAGTTAAACTTGAGTGTTGAATTTTGTGTTTTCCGCCAAACAACAAATTAAATCTTCTTGCCTGTTTGCCAAAGAACAGGGCTTGAAAGGTTACGTGGACTGAACCAACAGCGGTTTGCTGTATTACAGAATGGCTCAAATTCTGGCCTGCCGAGTTAACTTCTCTGGCCTAGTCTTGATTACTGTCTTTCCTGGGGATCTTTGGGAAACACAGCAACCCTCTTACACTCTAAACTTGATCCTTCTACAAGGCATTTATATTCAGGTAACTGTGTCTGCTCTGGGATGGGTAAGAGCAGGCTGAATTTATCACATCACAGACCCTATGAATTAGTCTATTTCCAACCTTCCCCTGACGGGGAAGCAAAGCAGATTGTTTTGATGGGAATCTGCCCCAAACTGCATTTTCTCTGTACAAAGGATAAGGACTTAACTGCTTGCACACACTGTAAAATTGTATCTGCCCCTGGATATCTTGAACGCTGATGTCTTCGTAATTTTTGCTGTACTGAAAACGTTTGGATTGGAGGACACGTTAGACCACAAAATACAACAGGTAGAAAAGCAAGGCTGGCTTGGTACTTTGTGCTTTTGCGTTAGGCTAGAGTTTGTCTACTATAGGTACCGATTTGAGTCTCAGACTATACTGGTATACTCAACTAGGAGCAGTTCCAGGATTAACAGAGGAATGTAGTTCCCTCCAGTGCACTTAACTTCCTAATACACATCAATAGTTTCTGATGAACCTCACAGCAAATGGATTGGCTTAAAAGAATCTGAGGTCAAATTGGCTGCCTGAAGTGAAGCTATTTTCATTAAAGCTTCACTTAAGTGATAAGTAATAGCTGCTGAAAACTTGGAATCAAATTACTGAAGAGAGAGAAATTCTTAGAAAGATATCAGGAGAGGGTGTTAAATTTTTTCCCAACACTAATACAAATTGGAGATTAGACCTACTAGCTCTACAGTTGTAGTGACCCAGAATCGATTCAATCTGCTAACGTAAAAACGTGCTGCCTTTATAATAAATAGTGATTTTCAAAACATAGTAGGTCAGAAGTAGGTTAATCCACTTAAGGTTACTTAAGTAAATACTTTTGTATGGAAGTTTTATATTCAAATGCAGCTTGACACTGTAAGTAAAACCTACAAAATTCACTATTGCCCCATATAATAACATTCAGGTTTAATGTAAGCAATGCTATTTAAACAGCTTGTATAGCTTATCCCCCTGTATAGCAAGTAGTAAAATAATGTATTCTTTCCTAACATGTTTGGATTTTACTTCTGGTAAATATTTACAATTTAAAAAAAAAAAAAAATCCAATATTCTCATGGTGGATCATTCAAGGTGCTAAGTAGGATGTGATTTTGCAGTCTTTAAATGAAGCCAAATAAACATCCCTTCTCACTTCCTGTCACATTAAAAATAGTGACTTAATGTTTTCCTTATTCTGTGAGCTTGTTTTTTCAATTTAAAGAAGACCAGCAATGTGGGCTCTTTCCATATTGTGAAAAGTGCAAGGAGCATGCTGAATCTATAGTAATCAGGAATTTGGAACATAACACAGCTTTTCCTTCAAAGCTAACCCAAAGTTCAGTCTGATAAAAAAATCTCCCTCTTGGTTTTGGCTCTAGTATAATAACTGTGCAAACTACGACCAGTAAACAAGTACAAAACATAGATTTCTCATGTTAGAGCACAAAATGGGAAGAAGGTGCTTTAAAGCAGGGGGTAAATGTTTCTCCTTTATGAAAAGGACTTTGTGAAGGTATGTTTTTTGGAAAGGTAAAAAAGCTTTAACTTCAAGATTAATTCACAGTTTTTTTTTTTTTTAAACACTTAAACTTGTGTGGTCATCTCAGTAATGGAAGTTTTCACGGAATTGGAAAATGCAAGTAAATATTCCTTTTATACCTCTGGAGCTGGACTTGGTCTTCTGCTGATAAAAAGATGCTGCCTGTAGACTGCTTTAAGAGAAGGCACTTAGGCATCATCTCTCTTTTCCCCCTTGTCACCCAGCTACACGTCTTTTTCTTTTTTTTCCTGAAATAAGCTACTAGTTAAAACTCTCTAGTGCATAGCTCTTGAGCTGCTGTTCTCTATATTCCTTTGGAGTTGCCTTTTACTTGATTAACTATTCATGAAACAACAGATTTGTTGCTTAACTGAGCAGCTGGCTGAATACACTGGAAGGAAAAAACATGCTGCAGCATCTACATGATGTGCAACTGGTTAGAAAGAAGACTCTGGAAAGGTGTCTCCAACTAATCAATGCCTTCAGAAATATAGTGAAGAGGGTTGAAAACATACAACATGCTAGTAGATTGGCACGCTAGTAATGTAGTCTGCGTTAGCAGGCCAGGTGAAAAATTACTCTCCAGTTTGCTTCTTGGCTCCTTTCCAGTAAAGGATGACAGCGGTGCGTTTAGGACTTTCTCCAGTTGCACTGTCCTTAGAGGCGTAAGACAGCACTTCTACTAAGACATGTCAAACATTTGCCTGAGTTCAGCTACTTTAAAAGTGAGGTTTGTCAGCAGCATTTTGCAAATAAAGTTGTAAACAAATTGCATGATTATAGAAAGTACGTTAGAAAAGAATCTGTCATCCCATGCATGCTTTCCGTGTGGCAGACTGTCTGGTGCTTCCTGCATAAAGGATAGGTACAGTAGCAGTGTTGGTCATACCTGCTACAGTGTGGGAGGAAATGATAAAGTAAATTATATTAGCTGTTTCTGCAGGAGAGTGGGACAGTATTGTACAACAGGGATAAAGAATGAAATTCAGAGACCGAGTACTTCCAAGCGTGGAAACACTTAATACATTTTTTTTAAAGCAAGTCCGTTAAGCAAGTCTAGCTCGGTTCACTGAGGTGTATGAGTCCTCATCCATCGCCAGGAGTACAGAGCAACTGAGGTGCTTGCCTGACTTCAGCTTGGCTTGCGGAGCCATGAAACGTGCTGCGTCTTTTCTAATCATGGAGTAGACAAGTCCTCATGCAGTCTGTGGACTGCCTGCTACTGATTTCAGGTTGAGGCATGACCAGAATGGTACAACTCATTTCTTGGCATGGCTATTCGCTAAGTAAATACCAAGGTGAAGTTCTGCGAGATGGCTGAGCTGACGGAACAGCCATCTGCTGTTGAAAGGCATAATACTACTCCACCCTATGTACAAAAGAGACAGGGGGTGTTGTGGGGAAGGGGAGAACAGGACTGCAAATCAGCACCAACAAGCAGAGTAAAAAATCTCATCTGAGGCTTTGAGAACAAGGTCAAGCACGGTAGATGCTGTTGCAGAAAACAGTAGATAAATTGTTGTGTGTATATATATAAAGGACCAGTTTATCTATCATTGCATGTTCTTGCCAGTCAGTAACGCACTGGGGCAGGGGAGGATGCCTGACACTATTCTATCGCTTACTTTAATTAATTCTTTGGTACCGGCCAAAATCTTGCAGCCAGTTCAAGGATGTAGGTCTGGTGTAACCCCACTAGGATTAGAATTTGAGTTCTGTTTGACACCACAATTACAACAGGATCACTCTCTTAGAGGAATCTCACTCTGCAGCCTCCTTCAGTATGCTGAAGGGGATTATGAAAAGCAAAATTGAGTTTGTATTCCTGCTTTGAGGGTGAAATAAGCTAGGTAGTTAAAATACTTGTCTACAGTTTCTTCCATCATCATGTTCTTTTAAAATAGACTGAAATCATGACATCCATCACAACACATCATAAGCGCAGCAGGAAAGTAGCACCCCTGTCATTACATCAGTCTGTTCTCGTGCTTAACATCACTGTCAGGTACAGCGGGGAAAAAGAGTAGATAGCAGCCAAGACCACCTTGTTATCTTTGTTAGTAATTAATATATGTGCTTTAGAAAAACCTGTTTACAGCAAGAGGAGACTTCGCCACTTGCAGTATTTTTTAGGTTGGAAGAACCACCAGATTTTTCACTTGCCTTAGAAAGAGGTAAGAAAGTTGCAAAGTTGCTGGTTGTGATCTCATTTCCATATGTCAAGCAATGAGCTGGTTTGTGATGCACTGAAAGCAAGGATGCTCCTTAGGATGACTTACTCTCAGAGGGGGGAGGGGAATGCTCCAGCTACTTTGCTTTAGAGTACATAAACAGTTATGTACATTTGCAATTCCCACTGAGTAACGGCCTGATTGTACTGGAACTCTGCTATGTTGGAAACTTAATCCATCAACAAAGCTAATAAACAGTGAAAAGTTAAGGGTAGCTGGATTACATGTACGAAGTAATTTCAAGCTCCTGTTTTTCAACTGCTATGAAGCTGTTAAGTGTCTTTTAGACCCTGGAGAGCATTAAAACAAATAAATTATAAATTCTCTGTCTTACCATTATCATGGGCGGGGGGGGGGGGGCGGGGGGAGGAAGTATTTGCAGGGCCAGGGAGTATAATTTAGCAATTATCCAGCGGGAGATGGGGTGTGGCTGAGGCTGGTAACTGACTCTGAGATTCTCAGCCTCACTGAGCATCTGAACCACTCGCCTTAGGTACCCACTTTCCCTTGAAGTCTGGAATGCTGACTTCAGTATTTGTCTCAAGATAAAATGATAAATAACTTGTACTAGCTATACATAAACTGTAAGAGTAAATCTGTGGAAACAGAAAATTATTTTAAAGCTCTGCCATATTAGTCAATTCTCTGAGGTTTTCTACGCTGTCTTGTCTGCTATAATGTCACTTAGTTTTGGCTAAATATAACGTACCATTCGCTGAAATAGCAGGGGAATGAATTTGCCACTGAAATACACTGAATGGAGACGTTTGGTTTTGTATAGTACAAGGCAGCTCTTTATTCTGACCCATTAATAAATGCTTCATCCTCACTATGTCCATGAAGGATTGAAGTTAAAGTAAGTCCCATCTGGATTTGTTACAGGGAAGCATCGTATTTTAGCAATTAGTTTTCTCATTACTGTAGTCTGAACTATGCCTGTATGAACAGTTTATCTGGATGAGGCTTGGGCACAGCTCCAATTTAGAGTTTTATTCCTACTCTTTGTGCTGAGTTTGCATATGACACGCAAGTAAAACTTGCACGCTGCATATCCCAGCTGAGTGCCATCCCTGGTGGAATATTAACAAGGGTTTTGTTCCCAATTTAGTTCGCACCCTAGTCGATCTGCTGCTGCAACCCCTGCAGCGTCTCCATACTCCTTCCAACTAAGACTGTTACTACGGACTGTCGTCTCAGCATCAGCCGTCAGTGACGTACACACAGCCTTTGGAACTCTGTGTAGCTGCTGCATGCCTTGTGTTTGTGCCATGTAAGTCAACAAGACCTGGAAGAGAGAAAAAAACTGGGCTGTGTACTTAGAGGCTGTGTTTCTGCACTCTATCACTGGCTAAATATGACACTTGTATGGCCCAGATCTCTAATGCACCAGTGCTTCCATCTAGTGTATTTAATTCCTGTTCAGACAGCTTCTGCGTCGCTCCATTGACTGTGCAGGAAACAGGCTCCTGAGTTTAAACTGTTACCACCTTAGTTACCTAGGGGATTGGGTTTCACACACTCCCCACACAAACCTGTTGCCCTGAGAGGTTGGGGAATATCCATCCTCGGAGATGTTCAAGACCTGACTGGACACAGCACTGAGCAACCTGATCTGGTTAGACTTGCTCTGAGCAGGATTGGACGAGATGACTTCTGGAGCTTGCTTCCGACCTAAATTATCCGTCATTCTATTGGACTCACTACCGGAACATCCCATATCATGAAAAATAGGAAACCTAAGCTTTGAATTCCTACTCTGACCAATTTCATGCAGGCATTTGAACTCGGTGTTCCCCAGGCCACCTAGGACAGTGCTGCAAATGGCAGGCCAGCAAGTACTCGAGAGTGGGTTTGCGTGACACAACGGTAGTATTCACTGGGCTACAGAAAGTGCAACTAATCCCCAGTGACAAAGCCAGGGTGCAGAACAGTCAGATTTGATCTTGTTCTGATATTCTCTTTGAATGAATGAAGGTTCACATTGGACACCAAGAATAATGCCTTGTTGTAGAGGTTTAGTCCTGAGCGGTCATCAGACCTGCCACCCAGATGCAACCCCCTATGCCCCCCTCCATACACTCACACACCCCACAAGCCTTTCCAGCCCTCAACAAATTTAAAAAAAAAAAAATCTGTATAAGAGATAAAAGGCCTCAGGAATCAGTGATGTACTGATAGGGAAAGCTGAAGGACGTTGCAAAATGCCAGGGGAAGCTAAGAGACAGGCCGTGCGTGACAATGGAGAGAAAAGCAATCACACCTGTGCCCCTGCCTCCACCCCAACACCCCCCCAATCTCATTGGGAGGCAAAGGCATCCTGATGCAGTATCCAGTCATGTATTTGCAGGAGGAAGAGGAAAGCCAACGCTACTAGGACTAGAAATAAATCTTGCTCCACATTTCATTTTTAGCTATGCCTACTCTCAGGTTCTGAGCAGGAAGGAAAGGTGGCGAGGGAAGAAAAAAAAAAAAGAGAAATCTCTTCTCTCTCAGTACATTAACTTGATCTCCGAGGGAATTCTTAGCTTGTACATCTATTCCTCTGTAACACTGGAACGTAGCAGAAGCACCGAGACATACCAGAGTGTAGCACGCAGAGTCAGCATCCAAGTCTTCTCTTTGAAGAAGTGCATTTCTCAAATCCAGAATTGTTTCTTCTCCATCCCCGTCATCTCCAGAAGTTTACCCAGTGCCAAACCAATGCAGCTTTCCTTGCCTGGCTTATAATGCTGTTCCAGAACACACTTCTCAGCTCATTAGTATCCTTCTAGATGCTGGGCCAAGTGAGTTTAATTTCAATTTCTACCCACTTTGTGCTAGTAGCATCTTTTTATCTTCTTTCTCCAAGTACTTCTCCCCTCATCTCCCAGGAAAAGCAATCATTCCCCATCTCAATTTTGCTAAATTAGTAACTTATGATTGGTAGTTTCTTCCCATACAAGAAGTTGCTTTGTCTCCTGCTCATCCTAGCAGTTTTCTGCATCTTTTCCTGTCTAAGTTTGTCTTCGATTGAACATAGTTATCATTCCGGGCACTTGCAGCTCTAAATGAAGTTTACCAATCTTTCATACTGTGGTAATGATATCTCCTTAGCCTTAACCAAGACTGCATCATTTAATGCCTCCTAAATTTGCATGTGTTGTTTTTATGTTTACAACACACTTAATTGTTCAGTGATCACTCAGTGCACCCTCTATCCCTTTCCTCTATCGTTTCCAAGTAAAAGCACTCATTATTCATACAAAATGAAACAACTTCAGCTAGAAAGCCTGAGAAAGAGACACGTGAGAATAACCAAGCAGTTGATCTTAATGAGGACACTCACCTGGGATATTCCAGAAGACTCAAAGCCTGTCTGAGATGAGCAAAGCGGGGGCTACATTAACCACAAAACTGTGTTGCTCTGTTTCTTGGCAGAAAGGCACCTAAATCAGGTCAGCCATAGCTCCAGGAAGCATTTCCTTTCTGAAAATCCCAAGGAAAAATAGGCGCCTCCCTCTGTCTTATAATTAAGGGACTAATCATCTTGTTAGCATATTGGGTAACGGAGGCAGCTCTCTGCTCAGCACGCTGGCTTCTGTCTGTCTTACTCCTCAGCCCCAATCCTCCCTAACTACGGGGAGCCTAGCCATCTCATTTGGAGCCCCAGATTCCTCCTGTGCTAGAACAGCAGCTAGTAGAATTTTTATCAACCTGCCCCCCAAGACACCTCAAATAAAACATTTTAAGCTCCATAAACCTGAGTTCTCCATTTAAACTGTTTCTGTAGAAAATTCATGACTACCTCCAGGCATGCTGTCATTAGAAGGTAGACATTCCTTAAATCTAGTTGCAGGGAGAATGGAGGTCCAGCCTCAAAGGTGTTTGACATGTAATTCAGATTGAAAAAAGCTACCTGTGTGACCTGCCTAGGCTCCCTTCTAGCTCCTGGAGTAATATAACAGTAAAATACAGGTCCCAGCCCAATACCAGCAGAGCCAGCTTCACGCTGGACACCTTGGTCCAATTCCCCCTTTCCCTCCCTCACACATGCATTGACCTAACTGGTATCTCTTGCCCTACTTTCCATCAAACGCTAACACTCACCCTAACCTGCAATAAGTACTGCTAATTAATTAATGCAGAAGATCCTCTAAGAACTGAAACACACCCCTCTTCCTACTTACTTAGGCAAGCCCCATAAAGAGAAATCCATCAATGGCCGTTAAGTGCAACGATGCCATCCCCGCTCAGGATGTCAATGCATCAGAAGCTACTGAGGGCCCTGAGAGTGTTTTGGGAGAGCAGCACCATGCAATGCTTACCTTTTTCCCCTAGACACTTGGTTTGGGTCACTGACAGAAACAGGCTAATGGACCAGGTGGCACTTTTACCCGATCAGATACACATAAGCACTCTGTGGTGGGGTTATTTTGTTGGGGTGGTGGGGTTTTTTTCCCTACTTGACTAATGTTTTCCACAGATGCTTTGCAGGGAAGTTCAAAGTGTCTATGCAGACCTAAGGCAGACAAGGAGGTGCAATAGGCAGCATCTTTCTCCATTGTGTATTTTCCTCATTGTTTCCACCAGTTTGGTGTTTTGGGCACAGTGTCATGAGAATGAGAGAACTGGAGATGATGTCACTTTAGCTGATATAGTTACCGTTTAGGAGCTGTTTACTCATGGGCTTCATGAAGTCCCAGAAAATACTTGCCTCAGAATGCAAGTGGTACTACAAATTAATTGAAATATCTGCTTCATGGCACTGAGTGGTTTTTAAGGTGACTCTTAACATGGCAGATAACTTTTTTTGTAAACTTAAATGCAATTAATAATACTGATTTAGCCACATCCATGTTTCTTTGAAGTCTAATGCTTCAGCACTCTTGCAATTACTTCTCCAGATGAGTTCTAGGGGCCTTAGCAATTGCTTGCTGCTGCTATTTTGATCCTATGCCTTAGGAGTATAAACTGGGTTATAGAAACTCCATCTGAGTCCATTTAATGAACTATATGAATCAGAGCCCTGCAATAAAGCCCAGTTAGAAATGAGAGCACAGAGAATATTGATCCCCTTAAAACCTTTTACAGCTTTCAGGATCTGCTTGGTCACTCATCGCAGGCACCGAGCCTGTCTTGCCAGTTTCCTTTCATTAGCTTGCTGGGATTATGGTCAGATTAAGATGTGATTGAACAGATCATCTGGTGGGGGTCCTGGAGTATAAAGGAGAGCCCCCAGTAACCCTTCTCACACATGCTCATAGTCCTCTGGGTCAGGTTTTATTACTATCTAATTCAGAGGAAATTTCTACAGCAGTGCTTACTTCTCCTCTGAGCAACACCAAAAAAACCCTTTGAGATTTTGTAATCTGTTTTACTAATGGATATGGTGTCTGGAGGCTCTGAGTTCACAGAGGTCACAGATGATAGCATTACCATGCACAGCACACCCATGAAAGGGTCCCATGACCTCCACTAACTCAAGACCTTCAGCCTTGTTTGCAGTATATTACAGGATCAAGAACCCCTGTGGTAATGAAGCACACATTATTCAAATGAGGCATTTGAATGAGAACTTTGAGAAGTGTGCATTAAGAGGGATGTATGGCATCCTAGCCAAAATATAGGGCTCAAAGTCAGAAGATTTCAGACTGTTTTCCAGGGTGTACCCCAGATGATGTACGGTGTCCAGAAGCCCAGATCAAAGGGTGTAGGTGAGATTTGAATCGTTAGATCTCACATTGGAATCCAAAAAGCCTCTGTTCAGCTGCTGTCCAAAGCTGGATTCACCTCAGACATGTACACCTCAGTCTTCACAATTCAGGATCTGCTCCAACATCTAGCCAGAAGCGCTTTAGTCCCAGCTGTGTTCAGACCATCTCTGGGAGTAAGTGCTAAGGGAACTGATAAACAAGGTGTTCCTCCATTGCCCTTGATTTGGTAAGCCTTCCCAGAGCACAGCCATTGCAAATAAACACAAAAATAAAAGAACAGTCACTGCTTTCTCTATTTCACCAAGCTGTATAGGCTTGACTGGGGCTGCCAGGAGGGATTAGAGGGCAAAACATGGAACATCTTATGGTGAGGCTCTTTTGAAACCCTTGGCATGGAATATCTGAGGATGACCTGTACCAGGGAGAAAGTAATTACAGTTTTCTGGCAGCAGCTGGGGCATCTGCATGGCAGGAAGGTCCTGCATTCCAGGCACTGCTCCAAAGGCTGTTTATGAACTTGAAATGAAATGGTTACAGAAAAAAAAATGCAAAGTAATTCCTGAAGCAATCTCAGGCTCCAGGCCTTGCTCCAGAGACGGAAAGCTCGTGAACCACTAGGCTAGAATCATACATCCTTTGTTCAAATTAAGCTTTATTATCATGCGAGGTGTAAAGTAGAGCAGCTTTAGCAGGCAGAGCTAAGAACGGCTCCACCTTGAGCAACCCCAGTTTCCCAGAGGGTCTGTTTCTTCATTAATATATTGCATTGGTACAAGGGCGGGAGTGATTCCCGACAGCCATATGAGGTGCAGCGAGCAGACCTCTCCTATGGATTTCCCCTAGCAGGAGGCTCCCGCTTGCTGCGGTGTGGCAGCCCCGTGGGGTTCACAGCGCAGCGTGTGCTAAAGGTGTTCCTGGGCAAAGGGGCTACGTCCGTGCTGGCAGCTGCTGGTCCTGACAAGGGCTCTTGGATGCTGCAAGCAACCGCCAAGAGGAGCTGCAAAGACAGGTTAAAGCCAGCTTTCTACCACCCTGCCCCTCACAAACTCAGTGCTAAGCTCATCTCCGATTTGGGGACCCGGCTGAGGCTGGTGCCAGGTTGGTGTCGTTCACTGACACTATTTGTTCTTAATGAGATCAAAATGAAGCTGGGAGGGAAGAAAAAGGGAAGAGTTTCGCAGAAATCCAGACCCCTTCTCTGTCAGGACAAAGGATTTGTGCTCAGGAGGCTTCCCCAGGCTCTTCAGCATAGGCCCAGCACTTGCAGACACCTGACAAACTCCTGCCAAAAAAGTTTAGAGTAAACAGAGGTGATGTGTGTCACGTTAAATATTGCTAATGAGCATCAGGTGTTTGCAGCAGAAAATGGCTCCTCGTCTTAGATATGGTAATTATTTTAAATATCTATTTAGCATTTAGATTGCTTAGGGGGAAAAGAGCTCGGAGCAGCTGATCGCCTTGAAAAATGCTCCGGTATTAAGTGGGTCTCTTTGAACATTGCTTTCATCTACTCAGACAGAAAGCAGAGGTGACACTTCAGCTTGGGATAATTAGAAGGACTTTGACATCATTTGGTTGTCCTTGTCAACAGCATTATAACACATAGCCTCTAGTTAAAAAAGCGCACGCAACAAGTCTCACACAATACCGTGTAAGAGAGTTAAAATACAAAAGATTAAATGTGCTGCACTGAAGCCTTGAGAGGAGCCGTGAAAGAACCAGCCTGAACATTTGCGCTCCGTAATTTAACCCCCAGCATGAGACCCTTTGGTATGCTTTTAGACTTGGCTACATCTGTCGCGTTTTTAATGCCCGTTTTCATCAACAGATATTTACGGCTGCAGCAACACCAGCTCTCACAGGCTGAGTGATTTAGACTAAACAAAATTCTTGGAGGTGAAGGCTGCCATGAAAATCCCAGATATGGCAGGAGGTAAGAGCAATTGCTGAGCGAGGGACCGAACTCTCCCGTAGCAGCTGAGTATCTCAGCCCGCAGTCAGGCCGCACTGTGCTGGCCCATGCCAGTAAGCCTGGTCTAGGGGATGGTTTAAAACTATTCAGGGCTAGCCAAAAGGACAAAGCAGCCTGCAAGCCTAATACATCAGGCTGAGGAAATCCAGCAATGTGGAATCAAGTCTCTGCTACAATTTGCTACTTTTCCTCAAAAATCTGAGAAATGACCTAGAAAAAAAAAGACTTCTGCCTCAAAGAGGTCCCTCTATGCCCGAGTGGCTTAAACACCATTTACATGCTTCCTGCCCTGCAGCATGTTCAGCAGCAGAGGCAGTCCAGACGGTATTACAAAGCCCACATAGTCAAGCCTTCACCTACACAGTAGCTGTCATTAAGCTGATTTTAATGGGGAGAAGTAGCAGTGTACTGAGCAGCACTGCAAACGAACAACCTGAGATAGGTTGGGTGTTTCAAAGGGGAAGAAAGGTGAGGCTGGACACCGAGGGAGAAGCTGTACAGAGCATCCCCCGAGCAGTGCCAGTACAGAAGGCAGACCGGCTGCAAGCGTGACCTGTATTTCTCTCCTTCCTTGTAGCCATTTCAAGATTTAAATGTTATATTACCCATTCGCCTGTGTCTGTTGCTGAAGAAAAACCAAGCAGGATAACCACCGAGCTCCCCCCTAGCCCTCAGTCTCACCTGCCTTGGGCCAGCTCTCTACTGCTGCTTCTGCCACAAAGCCAGCGACTGCTGACCAGCAGCATTCTCCCAGCCACTCGCATTTCTTAAAGCCAACAGTATTAAAATGCACAATCAGAAATTTAATCCAAGCAGGAACAATGATTTAGACTGAGTCTGTTTCCCAAATCTGACAAGTGTACGCACTAGTGAATAACCCTGCAAAAAGCGAAGGAAAAATGCAGCAGTGAGGAGAAACCCCATGTCGTGGTTTAACCCGGCAGGCAGCCAAATACCACGCAGCCGCTCACTCACTCCCCTCCCCAGTGGGACGGGGAGAGAATCGGAAGGGTTAAGAGTGAGAAAAACTCGTAAGTTGAGATAAAGACAGTTTAATAGAACAGAAAAGGGAAAATAATAATGATGATGATAAAATATACAAAATGAGTGATGCACAATGCAATTGCTCACCACCCGCACTGACCGATAACCAGGTAGCGATCGGTACTTCCTGGATCACGCCTACCATTCATATACTGAGCATGACGTCACATGGTATGGAATACCCCATTGGCCAGCTGGGCTGGCTGTCCTGATTATGTTCCCTCCCATCTTGTGTACCTAGCTCAGTCAGTAGGCATGGGAGCTGTCCTTAGGAGGTTACTTAGCAACAACTGAAAACATCAGTGTGTTATCAACATTCTCCTCATACTAAATCCGAAACACCGCACTAGGAAGAAATTTAACCCTATCCCAGCTGAAACCAGGACACCCCACTATCAATTTCTGCTGAGAAAAATGTTTCTCCGTTCCATCTCCTCGCTCATTTTAAGACCAGAAAGGAGAAAAGCAGATGTAAGTGAAGATGATGGCGAAACACACAGAGACTAAACAGAGCACAGATTTCACCCCTGTTTTCCTGCCTGGCTGGGAAGGCAAGGCAGGACGCAGCGGTGCACACACCAGCTGCGGGGTGGTCGCTGCTGGAGTCAGCGGAGCAGGGGCTCAGCGCGGGCGCGGTGGCTCAGGCAGCGTGTGCAGCCACCCTCAGCTCCGGGCAGCACCGGCTGCGTTGCGACTGAGCCCGGTGCTGAGGGAGGGCTTGCTTTTCTCACGCTGCACTGCAAGCGCAGCGGACTCGGAGGTTGATCGAGCGAAGAAAAAACTCGACAAAAAATTAAACAACTTGCAGGAGAAGATTGGTTAGGAAACACCAATAATGGTTCCTCTTTGCCATGGAGAAAGAGCTTTTCTAAGGTGACTGAATTAAATTTCACTTCATGTGGCAGCCAGACGGAACCGTTCCCAGTTCGGAGAAGGGAAGGGAGTACTGGGAGGTGATATGACTGGTCTGCAGTCACTGAGGATCACAGCTGACAGCAGAACACATCCTTTTTGCTCTGTCCCTTGGTAAGGTAAGGCAAAACTCAGAATTAGCTGTCCCCATTATGTGTTCTCCACTGAATTTCCAGCTGTAGCACTGGTCGCTCTTGTGTTTATTTTAAAAGGGAAGGAATCACTGGGATGAGGGTTGGAAAAGATCTTCTAGTTCAGGCCTGGCCAGCCTTGGACTGTCTGATCCACACTGAGATCCTGAGAAACAAGCCTCAGGAGACATGTTTCAGGGAGAGCCAAGGAGAGAAGCAGGTGGGGGTGCAACTGGGTCCAGCAGCTGGGCTGGGACATCAGCCGCAGCTCACCTCGGTGCCCCATTTTCTGCTGCAGCCTGAGATACAGACACCCTCACACCAGTGCAGCCCCGCTGCCGGCTGCGTAACATCCCTCCGGTGGGAGCCAGGCTTGAAAGTCACAGCCTGAGCACATCCTTCCAAGTCCCACCAGCTGCCCGGCACAGGCCCCGCTGTCCCCTGAAGCAGAAGGGGGACAGCTTGGAGAAGGGCTGGGGGCAGCAGGGATTAGAAACAAGAGAGAGGTCTACATCGTCCTCAGGGCCTGACCCACAGTCTTCTTGTCCTAGAAACACCCCCAGCCATCACAGGAAGACTCCTGCTCCTTTCACACTCCTTTCTTCTTTACTATGTTGCTCTACTACTGATTGGGCTCAAAGGCGCTCCTCAGCCATCTTCCCATTTTTTCTACTCTGGGAACCATGGCCACATTTGAGTGCCCTCATACCTATTTCAGCACTTGCCCTTCCACTGCTTTTCTGCTTGCCAGAACACTGAGAACACCACTACTTTTTAGCAAGGGCAAAATTCAAACCATTACCTCCAAAATACACCAGCATTGACATGATTTCTGGTTTGCCCTCATTATACGTTGGGAGGTCGGGGGAACAAGGTGTTTTGGTGGGTAAAGACATTCACACAAACTCTGGTGAAACATAAAAAGATGTCACCTCTTCAAATAAGCCGTTTTCTCTACTTTGTATGCAGCTGCCCCACTTCTTTGAAACCTTTGTGGTCACTTCCAAAATACAGCTATACTGCAGGGCCAGTTCTGGTCATCCAGTGCTGAAGGGAAGCTAATAGCAGACAGCAGCATGTCTACAGGTTAAAACTAAATAACAATCAGGAGACCCCACGGCAGCCCCACGGGGCAGTGGCATGACATGCCAGGGTGCAAGGTGAAGAGGGATCTTGAGAGCTGGGGTGAAGCCTGTGAGAGCTCACGACCACCCTCAGGGCCAGCAGTCACCACGCTTCCAGGGAGCACAGGCTGCCACAGAGAAGGCGATACTGAGATCCACGCATCAACTGAGACCAAGACGGGAGAAGGCAAAGCAGGCCTGGGCTCTGACCACAAAATTCAGGGAGAAGAGCCCTTGGGAAAAGAAAGTTGAGACAGATCAGGAGGTGTGGAGGGACCCACGGGTGGCTTTTTGGGTCAGTGACCCCATTTTGTTCCGTTCACGCTCACAAATTTGAGCATCCCCCGAGGCACTGGCCAGCTCACCACCCAGCGCACCCCGACTGTTACTGCCAAGCTCAGCCCCACTGCAGGCGGTGGTAAGCAGTGTTGCTGTACTAGTTTCCATGGAAATCAAAACCAGAGAAGCTGGTTTCCACCAAAATCACATTAAAACACAATTTTGGCCCAAGTGGATTATTTTGTTATCTTTTCTCTCATTCTTCTTTTTGCACCATGCAGTACAAATGAAGCTGAATTTATTTTAAGGACTCAGATTTGTAAAGCACATCGATATGTTAAGCAGAAGCCGCTATTTCCATTTGGATGGGATGTCCCTCACTCAAAGACAGGCAGGTCTGAACACTTACTCGGTGTCATTTCCAGCACAGAAATACTACCTTGTTCTGGCCTGGTTTTAATTACCGGTCACTCACAGGTGAGATTTAAGCACCGTTTCTCAAACAGATGCAGATCAGTCAGAAAAGCAAAAGGTTGTTCAGTTCCCTCCCATACCCAGCCTCCCAGCGGCACCTCTGCAACATGCTGCAGCACAGAAACACTTTTCCACGCAGCTGTGGACTGTATCACAGGTGTTTGTAAAACACCTTACAGAAACGGAAGCCCTAGAAATGTGGATGACAGCCCCGCTACCTTGCGCCCAAGCTGGGAGAGTGGTGGAGGGGCAATGCCTCCTGTCCGCACATGGGCACAGCGTTCTCCGCTGGAGAAGCAGAGCCAGAAGCCCAGCACGCTGCACACCCCGTTTATTTTCACAGGGCAGTGCACTGCTGATTTTTTGCTACCATAGAAGCAAAACAAACACACTGAAAACAAGTTTTGTTTCAGGGAGATCTAAACATCTATTTTCAACATTTGCAGTTCTCCGGGGCTGCTTTGCTTCTGTTTAAAATGCTCACAAGTCACAACAAAGGAGTGAATCCCAGGCCCCCTAAGAGGGAGGGATACAGGAGCTCTTCAGCTGTGTTGGCCAAGCAGTACAAGATGAAAGAGAAAGGAGGCAAGAAGTGTATTAGGATGCTTGCCCGAGGGAAGAGCAGCAGTCAGGTTTCCAGGCACTTCTGCAGTTAGTACGTACTTCTAAAATGCTGAAGAGGTCCGATTGGAGGGACAGAAATATCCACCTCAGCACCCCCTGCAGCCCAACAGCAGAGGGTTTGAGAATGAAGAGACACTCACATAAGGTCTTTGCATCCAGCAAGTCCCTTTTAATGGGCTGCAGAAAAAGGAGATCTCCTAGCACTTAACTTTCTTACTGAATGTAGCCATCTCCGTTTCTCAGAAAATAATCTGCTTTGTGAGTGCTAAAATGAACTATTTGAGTACTTAAAAAAACCACAACAAATCCAAACACCACTTGATTTGCCTTTTGAGACAAAGCATTTACCGAATTTGACGCAACTATGTGACCACTGTAGATGTGGTGCTTCTATGTTTTTAACCTCCTGCAAAGAAATTACTCCCCTATGATTTTTCCCACACTTGGTTCTAGTCTCCTTTGATGCAACTGTTTCTACTCCAAACTCTTCTCTACTTCATTTATGTGCCAGATCACTGCATGCCTGACCCTACCATCCTCAGAGGAGAGCCTATCCCTCACTCATTTCTCCTCCCTGCCCCCCTGCCCCCAGTTTGGCTCTTCAGAAGATCAGCATTTCATTTTCCTAGACAGGACTAATTAAAGTCTTCCCAGCTTCCCAGCCATCATTACAGCCCGAGAATCTCCTGCTTTCGAGGGCATTACAGCTCATCACTCAGGGTGTGCATGGCAGGACTCCAGGGACACAGCCCAACTGATGTCCTGCTACAGAAGCAGCACTAAGAGAAAAAGCCCCAACTCTTTTCCTTTTTATCAAGTTCCCACAGCATTCAAACACCAGATATGTTACCAGGCAGCGAAGAGAAGCACTTCTTCCCCCCACACCAGCTAACTTCCAGCACACCTTCACCCTCCTTCCTTAGAGGGAGGCTCTGGCACAGCTGCTTTCTGTAGAGGCAGACCCAGCTGATCCTAGTTTGAAAAAGCCTCTGCAGGTGAACTAGCAGTCAGTTAAGCCCTGATTTTAAACCCAAAGCCTCCAATTGACATTGCTGGCTGGGCTTGTTTTTTAATACGGGGAGATTAGGAAAGCTTACCAGCTTACCTGAGGAGTCACAGTACTGAGGCTCAGCAACACACATGCTAGGAGGCATCTGCAGGTGGTGAGGCTTCCCTGCCTTCAAGATAGAGGCAGAAGAAAGACCTTTGGGAGGCTCAGTAAGGAATAGGCAGGCTGACAGCCTGAGGAAAAGATCAAGGAGGGAGTTACAGGAAGAATTAATTCCCCCCACCCTCAGCTATTTCTTTCAGCATGTAAAAGCCAGTCCATTAGCTGCTCTTAACTTTTGCCAGAAAGGATACTTTCCGGCCTAGCCAGCTGTGGAGGGCTTCTTCAGTCGTTTTCAACTGATATGCCATTGTAGCCTAGAAATCTTTCTGCCAGCTCCTGCCGTATCCCTCTAGAAGCAACCCAGGAACCCATGCAAAGAACTGAGGTACGTGTGTCTGGGGGGACAAACCCGGTGAGAGACAGAGGCAGGGACCAGGCAAGAAAGGATGGAGGCTTTTTTCTGATAGGGAGTAAGAGGGAATAAGAACAGGCTGAAATACTTGTTTCAAAGTGGATTTTATTCCAGGCATTAAACAGATTCTGGCACATGCTTTCTTCAAGAAAAGGGAAAACAAATCTGGGCTCCACATAAATTACATCTGGCAAAGTGCAGCTTACAAGTGAGTAGGGAAAATAAACCTTTTGAAATTGATTTTTGTACAACAGTAGTTTCAGCTGCTCTTAAATAAACCCCCATGGGTTCACAGCACACAAAATTACATTGGATGATCTGATACAGTAACAGCTTTCTTAAAAGGTATTACCAATGCAAATGCTCTGTCTTGACGGTCTAGGGGGCTGTTTAAAGTAAACAGGAAAACAAGGGTGAGCAGCTGCTTGTTCTGACTGTTAAAGAAACAAATCACTGGGACAAATTTGAGGGCTCAGTCAGTTTGCTTTCAAAAACCCCGCTGGAGTCCTGTTCCGAAACGTGGCACTGCGTGGACCTTGGGGAGAAAAGCACAGATAACATCGTTCCTCCTTCCCTTCAGTGCAAGGGAAATGGAAAGCATGCTAATAATGAGTTTGGACAAGACTTTGTTTATTCTGAGAAGTTTAGTTTGCCCACACTTGACAGCAGCCTTTTGTAATGCACCTCCTTTTCAGCAATTGCTAAAATCCATTGGGAACCAATGGCTTCCAGAGGATGATGTGAGGGGAGGTCTGCTTTGGGCCTACAGGAAGGTCCTGTGAGCAGTGCTTTAGCTGACAGTGGAGTAAGCAGTGGGGAGGTGACCTCAGGAGAACATGTCCAAAACCAGGTAGACTCAGGGCTCTGGTAGCCCCTAACTCCAGGGGCAATTTTAGTTATTGACATCTAGCATATGCCTACCTTTTCCCTTTTCTCCGCCAGGCCGAGGCACCTGAAGAAGGAGAGTGTCCAGTCTTCAGCTGCCCCCGCTCACAGCCCCAAATGGATGCCAGTTCACACTCTTCCAGGCGGTGAGCAGTAGGAAGAGAGGCATAAATCGACACAGCTAGTCCAGGTACCTCTGCTCCGGGAGCGGTCACTAATCTCCAACATTGGAGCCGAGCACAAAGTCAAGGGCAGTAGCCAGCGTGCTGACAAGAGCCCTTTGAACCAGGGCTGGCCCAAGGTTTGGAGACTGTGTATAAGCAGGGCTCCTGTGGTCTGCAGCAGTCAGGAGAATTGTTTGTAGAGGAGCTGGGTCCTAGTCCCAGTACGGTTATGAAGAAGGAACTGCAAGAAAGCTGCACACATACAGTAGGAGCAAGGAGGAAGAAAGCAGTACCTGGTGGAGGAGTGAACATGCTGTTAGCTGCAACCCTTAAGCTGCTGGAGAGTGAAATGGGGGAAGTTCAGATGGTCCACTTAGGATGCATTTTGATGAAAATACGTAATCCTTTAGCACTTCGTTGTATACAGAGCTTACACACAGTACCTGCTCAATGGCCTTTCGTCTGTCTTTGCATCAACTTTTTTCAAGCCAGGTATGTGAGAACTTGACTGTTCCTGTCTTCTACTGCCTAATGATACTGTTCTGGAAGTAGCATCTCCTGCATACTCTTGTTTAAAAAAGCAATTGCTAGTAGCATGGCATCTCTCCCCCGTGACAGGTCTGCCTGCCCTGCCCTCTTTCTGTTCCTAGGCTATCTTCTTTCCTTCTCTGCTCTCTCCTGGCCTCAGTGGTTCAGGCCCAAAGCATCTCCATAAAAAATCTCTGCAGAGTCAGTGCCCTCACTCCCACACAGAAGTGCAGCTGCACCATGCTGTAAGCTTTGGACCAAAGGGAACTGACCCCTGAGTTTTCACAGTGCAGGCAGGTCATTCACCTGGCTAATCAGTGTCAAGATGGTGAGCTGATGTCAAAGTGAAGCGGGAAACAGGAAGAGAGCTCCTGCCACCTGGCTGATTTAATTTTTTAAATAAAAGAACCAAGAACAGAAAACAAATCGTCCAGTTCTCACACAAGCACCTCTGAGCACATGCAACGTATGAAGAACAGTATCTGTTCTTTTGTCAACTGCTTGGGCTAATACCAAAGTAGGAGAAAGAATTAAAAAGGGACAGAAGCATGACCAAAAGCAGCCAGCTGTTCAGAATCCAAATGAACATCCTGTTTCTTTTACACCAGATCAGAAAGGATCCAGGCAAGCAATTGCCTACTGATGGTGGCCCCACCATCTGGTTCCCCTGCCAGGCTCTTGGAGAAGAGGGTTGGTTTACAAAACCCAGCTCCAAGAGGAAAATTTAACACATCTAGTAGGAAAAGGTAATGTTGTCGGGATTTTTTTTTTTTTTTTTTTTTTTAATAGGTAAGCTTCCCCTGGCAAGTCTGAAAACCCACACTCAGCTACAGCTGACTGGTAACTGGGAGAAGAACTGGGATGCTAGCTAGAGACACCAGTTGTCTTCGGTATTTCCGGAACACAAAGGAGAGATCTCTCAAGGCAGGCCTGTACTGTGGCAGCATTTGTGCAGGGGGCAGTTTCAGCTTCACCAACTAACCTCCCCAGGGTGCCCACCGGGAAGAGAGCTGGGCATTGCAAGTGGAGCAGCCCCAGGCCTTTTCACCTGCTTCTTCCGAGAGAGAGGGGGGAAAAGCGACTAGACAGAGGTATTGGGTGGCTTGTCATGCTGGGCTGTGTTCACAAGGGCCATGCAGAGCCAGAGAGCCAGCGAGAGGGCTGTGCTCCAGCCCAGCCAGCAGCAGGAAGCCTGCGATGACCTAGGGGCTGTCCCCTTCTGCCTCTCACAGCGGGGAACTGGGTGGGCTCCTGCCACAGACCTGAGCCAAGTGCAGTGGTGCTGTCAGTGTGCGCCGCCCACACAGCTCTGTGCATCGCCCCCAGTGTGGGGTGCAGCGGGCAGTGTCTGGTAGCACCAGGAAGACCAGCCAGAGAATGTTCCCAGCTTCCCCGGCATCCCAAAGTGTCGGCACCTGTCTCTGACCAGCTCCGCAGGAGTGTGGTACCCTGAACCCAGGTCCAGCTGGGCTGCTTGCGGGCTTGGATCACTCATGGAGGCAGGGCTGGCCTTCTACCCGTAACAAACTGGAAGCAAGAATTCAACAGGGAATAGTCCCCAAAACAATCCCTGGTTATGCTGCTAAAACAGACTGTCCTTTTTCTAGCTCTCTTGTCAGCACTGTGCCTCATTTCCCAACCTCAGCCCATTTGGCTGTAGGGTGGCTACTGCGGGCAGAGAAAGGAACAGGCCCACCACAAAGAGGTGACAAATCTGCCCCCAGGGGCTGCGAGTTCCTTCCCAGCCCCTCCACTCATCATGATGACTCTTCTTCTGGCCAGTCCTCACTGAGAGATACACATGCATAAATGATGCACAATGTTAGAGCGAAAAGCCAGGGAAGCCATAGAACTACCAATGTTTGTATAAGCATCGTTTAAGCTGTTGGAATGAAGGTCGTAGACTCTGGACACAGAGAAAGGAATGGATGGGGAGAGCTGCAAGGCAGTTCTAGTCACTCCGAGTATTGGGCTGGGTCCTCCCCCCTCTCAGGGTACAGCTGTGCACAGACATCAGCTACAAAGGAGAACTTAAGACAACAGATGGGAAGATTTCAACAACTCTCCTCGTCCCTCTCACCCCCAGCTTCTTTGAAAAGCTCAAAAACACCAAGTGCTCAGCTGAAATGGTGGCTTGCAGATGGGCACAATGAAAACATTTAGGGTCAGATATACAAAACCATTCCTCCCTTCCCAATCCCCCTCTGTTCCCAAAGTCTCATGCACAAAGAAACAAGGAGATCTCTGTGCTACCATCATGTTGCTTGTAGCAGCTCCCACTGTTGGCCAGGTACATCTGCTTGGCAAGGGTTGGTCACCACTCTCCCAGTCTGGTTTTCCAGGCAGAGACCGCTGACAAAGTGTTGAATGAAACTGCCTTTCATCTTCCACTTCTGTGAGAAGACAGAGAAGAAACATGCTGTTACTTCCATTTCACCAGGGAACTGTGCCTCCAAGCTGGAGGAGAAAGGTTGAGCACAAACCTCAAGTAAACCCCAACAACTGGGGAGACTGAAAATCTGGGTACGGGCAGCATCTCCAAAGCACTGG
Organism: Fulmarus glacialis; assembly: GCF_000690835.1. Taxonomy (NCBI): domain Eukaryota; kingdom Metazoa; phylum Chordata; class Aves; order Procellariiformes; family Procellariidae; genus Fulmarus; species Fulmarus glacialis. The sequence continues at coordinate 29,941 of NW_009217343.1, forward strand.
TTTCCTGTATTAACAATACCTGGAGCTTGACTTTAGCTGAATTACGGGGCTAGATATCCAGAAGCATCTAGAAGGCAAACTCCATGAAAATCAGCAACTAGTGGCATTTTCAAAAGCATATTATATTAACAATTTCCCTGCCATTCTTTGTCCTGCATCTCTAGGCATCCAGATACCTGTCAAAATCTGAAACCCCTCCATGGTTTCTTTCCAATCCACAGAAAGCAAAGCATTGAAAGCTCTCCCAACATGGAAAGCGATCCATCCACAGAAAGTAAAAATCACACTGCTTGATTAGATCATATGTATCTCTCTTCCATCTTCCCTCATCTCCCTTCTCATCAAATTCAAGATTTTTATCAGCACTGCATTGAAAGCTCTTCATAGCTCCGTACCCTTCTCAGCTGGCTATTCTTTGTAATCTTATCTGTCCTGCCAACATGTCAGTTTATAAGCGTCCATTTGACAGCTTCTCAGTACATATTGCTCTGCTTTCTGCAGTTCTGTCCTCTGGGTCTGCTCCCCTTAGAGCATATCCACAAGGTCCCATATGCAACCCTTTCCTGAAGGTCCCCTTTGGTTGTGCTGCTTTCCAGAAACCAAAACATATGTCCTAACCTTGAATTGCAAGTTCTGCTGGGAAAGGGCTGTACCTTCCATCCCTGCTGGAAAGAACTGCGACCATTGTGGCTGATAGTGAAGACAAAAAAGGTAGAAACGAGCCTGTGGACTTGGGATCTCCCAGGTGAGGCTGTGCCATTTCCCTCCAGTGGGGCACAGCTGAGATCAGCAGGTTATTGGATTGAGTGCTCCAGGCTCCAGGGATTTTCCCATCACTCTCTTCAGTCACACAGATGACCCAGTTAGAATTTGGGTCTGGGTGTTCAGTCAGTAAACAGCTTAGGAATACTATAAGGATGTTTTGGCTAACCCATGAGACTGATGAAGAAAAAGAAACAGCTTGACAGCACTGATGGACCTCAAGGCTGTTGCACAAATGATATGCAAAGGGAATTAAAAAATTCCTCCAATATCCAGACAATGTCAAAACCTACCAACATTTTAATTCTTGGCAAACAGGTTGCCACATGTTGTGTGGTTTAAGACATCCAGTTATGTTCACATATTGCTGGCAGCTCTCCTCCAAATCTGTGTGCTGGTTATGTTTCTTAGAGGGCAGGGCAGTTGCAAAGCCCAGAGTAATCTCTTGCTCCTGTATCACATATTCCTTCAAGACTAAACATCAGAGGCAGGATCACTGCTAGCCCTGACTGACAGGATACCACTAACAGAGAGCTGTTTGTGCAGCAGGAAGAAGCTGGTTTTAATAGGCAAGGAGGCAGAGGAATGTAGTGATGGTGGAGAGGAAAATACAGTGCAGTCTGTGCACTGCAATGCCCTCGTCGGCTGCTGCAACCCAATGCCTACACAGGTCCCAGAGCCATCTGGCTCTCATCTGGCAGAAGTCTCCCTGCAAACAGCTGAGGAAGAGTTAATACTATAAAGCAGCAGCTGTAATGATGGAGTGGAAAGCAGGAGGTCTTCCCCCCTGGAAAGCAGCACGCTGTGCCTAGCTGGTGCGATCTCTGCACAACGGCCTCCCCACCACTGTTTCCCAGGTCACAGACACTTCAGTGAAGAGCCCCTTGACCTTCTCCAAAGCACACCTACTGTGCAAAAGGAAATTCTTCCTTGCCCTCCAGCCTCCCCCTGCCTCTCCATACTTGTGAATTCCCAGCCTCCTCCTTTGCCTTCCTCTGTGCATGTGCTAGAGAACACCTGCCAGCCATCTCTCCCACACACCCCATAGCTCTCCAGAAGCCCCTGCTCTAAAGGAGTATGCTGTTATGAGATTTGAGATGGAAGACAAAGGCAATTACCAAGAGACACTGGTTTTCTTCGCCCCCTTAGCCATTCAGGACAAAACTAGCACCACTGGGAGGCTTGCTCAAGTTATTCCTCCGGATCAGAGACCCGCTGCCGTGTCATCTCTCCATGCTGAGCAGGTACCCACTGAGTGTCTGTAAGGAGAGTCTACAGCAACAGACACAGCAGGACACCAGCAAACACTCACCAGAGCACATTTTCTGCTGCTAACAAACTACAACAAATCAATCAGCTTTTCGGTGAATCACACCACTGGAAAGCCCAGCGTTTCAAGTCACCCCACATCCCTATGTTCAACAGAAAGTGGGGCAAGGATGGGGAACGGGAAGGAGAAACGCTGAAAAGGTGACAGAGTTGAATATAAGGTTCATCTGGGCTGTAAGGAGGTGCCATGCATCGAGCTATTATAAAGCATACTGATAGTAAAAGCCAAAGTAGGGCTCCTCATCTCATGTGGAAGTGGTATTTTCAGAATGATGGATTTTACCCTTTGATAGAAACTGGTCAGAAACTGTGCTTTGCTGCCCTCCGTGAGATACCAGAGCAACTCCCCTGACTTCACCTGAACCTTTCACAAGACCCCCCCCCGCCTGACTGCCAGATCAAGGATTACCAAGGACAGCCCAACACCTAACCCTGTAGGGACACATCATATCTCAGACCCTTGAGGAGGGTGGGCAGTAGGAATGAGTGGAAGCAGGAGACAGGATGCTCGTCTCCCACCGTCAGCCATCTCAGAGCTGGGCAACTTAGTCTAAACTAGTCACCTGGTGACATACTTATGGAGGGGTCCAAGGTACAAGCACCTTCTGGGAGGGCCCAGCTTTCTCCACAGAACACAAGGGGAGCCTTGACAGCTAACTTTTAAATGACAGTGATGATGCCCATCCTTAGGAAAAACAAGCGAACAGAGCAGACACCTCCTGCATATGCAGCCAAACATTACAGGGAGTCCTCTCCTCTCCTACACCCAGACATTATGACTGGCCTGTACTTGGAAGGAAAGCTTTTGGAACATATAAGCATTGCACAATCTGAAAAATTTTGGCTTGAAAATCTTCCTTGGTCTCCCTTTCTTGTGCAGATGGAGATAATGCAGTTTACTGGTCACAGCAGGTTTGGAGCGGAGATGGAAAAATAAGAATCCATGTTTTCTTTGAAATACTGTGTCTTGATCATTTTCCCCAATGTCAACCAAAAATTTCCCCACTCTTTGGTAAAGCTCTCTCCATCTTTATTATCTATCGTTGTAAAGTACTTTGAGGTGACTGGATAGAAGCACTCCATTACTAAGAGAAAAGTCAGAAATAGCCAGTCCTCTTCTACCCAATATGTACAAGAGCTGAAAGTGTTTACACTAGTGTGATTTTTCAGGGTAATCAAAAGTCAGGTGCTTCCAGAACAGACAGGTTTTCACTCCTTCTCTTTTCCGATAGTCTATATAAAGTTGCATTTGTCTGCACTTTGGGTAATATGATACACTGAGAAGCAAGGTGGGAAAAATTTCCCAATCACGTCCAAAGGCACACAGGACTTCAAATACTGTTTATCTCATAAGAAAACTTAGTGTCCTCGTTTTCAGGCTGGGGTCACATTCCTTCAGCACATTCTAATGAAATATGGCTGTTTAATAGGATTTCTCAGCATGCTTCTTGTTCTGTTGGGAAATACTGTGCCAGTGTTTCTCATTTTCATTCTCTTGTTTTAGTGTCTGACTCTCACTTTGCCTTCTATTTGTCCTCACTGTAATACAAATTAAAACACCACTCCCACCGTCATTCAGAGCCAAAACCAAAGCTAAAGGCAATAATTTATTGTGCATTCAACTGAAAAATGCTATTCTCCAAATAACATTATGGATAACATCCATCTGGTTTGAAATCTAGTTCTGATTATGCAGAATAGCTCTTGGCTGGTCTTCTGCTAGCAGTGCCAGCTGTTGCTGTTGAATGATCAACGGGATCATGGTGCCAAATAGATTTTGTTCCTGGTTCCTTTCAACCCAAGGGAGAATAGTCTGACAGAACCAAAAACCATCTAAATTTTGGCCATTGTCTTGTATCCTCCTACCTGCAAAGTTCTAGACTTATTTTGAAGTAATACTCTAGGTACAGTTCATAATACTGTAAGGCCTCCGCTAGAGTATTACATATATGTTAGATGGACTTTGTTAGCACTCAGAAATAACAACAAAATTATCTGCCCTGTGGACATGCTTAATGCACAACAGCTGTGTAGCATGGACACAGATTCAGATGTTTGAAAGCAGAAAGCAACTTTAGGAGCTGTATGGTGCTGTCATAAGGATCTAACCAATCTGCTGCTGGTGACACTAAAAAGTGAAGCCATCACGTGCCCCATCTTTTGTCAGAAATCTTGCTTTTGCATCACTCAGACATAGACATGAAGTCTAGATCCAGAAAAGTCCAAACATGTTCCACCACAGACCTCTGATGACAGTGACACCAGAGATATTCAAAGCTGGGCTTTCATCATGCCACTGTCTCCTCTTAAGATATTGTATGTGTGATGCACGTTGCCCAGGCTCACCCCCTTCCACTCAGACCACCTACTCGGGGTTCTTGCTTGCCACCTCCACCTCTCTGAAGTAGCTCAACTTCCCTTCCTCCACTCCCACTCAGCCCCTGCGACTTTCTGAGAAGCCCACTTGAACTGAGGAGTGGCTACATCCGTGTGTAGTTTGAAAACACTGCTCTCCCCTAGCACCCACACTTTGGGCTGTGAGTACCCATGGGGAGACAGGCAAGTTGTAGGGCAACTGAGGGAGTTTGTTCCCTCCAGCTTTGCTCTTTGATTTCGCACTTTAAAGTTTCTACAGCAGTGGCCATCTCCTTGCAACTCAACCTCCCAAGTATCAGGAGCTGGGCTTGGGTGACATCCTAGGCAGGGGGGTCTGCAAGCTGCCAACCCAGGAAGAAAAAGACTCCCTCTCTGTCTTGGCTCTCTGTTGCCAGAAACATGCCTTGTTAGCCCAGACATACACTCTCAGATGACCCCCATAAAAGTTGTTAGCTTCACTTTCCACTCTAGCTAGGACCTGGCAGAGAAAGAGTCAGTTCCCAAAGTAAGCAGAAAACATTGCATTAGATGCAGGTGGCCCCTCTAGAAAAGAAAAGGAGGAGAGAGAATGGGATGGTTTGCAAAGATGACTGACTTTGAGCTATTTAAAATCCAATGTCAGTATTCACAACAATTACTGTTGTGTTTATGGAAGCAGGGGACCATAACAACATTCCCCAAGAACACAACAAACTTGAGCATTGCAAGTAGAACTGGCTTTATAAGTAGAAATCTGAAATGGGACTTTGGGACTTGCAAAAAACTCACATTTCAGAGCATTTCAACCCAAATTAGGTTAAAAATTCAAATGCACTTCTCCCACCTCATCCCCACCTCACCCCTTCAGCCACAAGGTGGTTTGGAATGGCAGCTGTGATTCAAATCAGTCTCTAATTATTTGAAATGCTTAAACAAAATCCTTGCTTACAGTCAGTTGGCTAAATCATCTGCCAGGTCAAGTCCTTGATTTAAGTGCAGTTTGTTCACATAAGGTAATGGAAAACAACAGCTTACATCCTTCGGGGTGTGTGCATGTCTTTATAATGAGCCTGTATATAATCAACACATCAAGGCTCAATAAATCCTATTCTAGCAGCAGAATGACCCTGCTTGTGTTAGTGTGGATTAATCTCTCTTCTGGCTAATAGGGCTTGCACTCCACCCCCCTTCAGGGTACCCTTGTCCTTCCATGACAGGGGAGGCAGGGAAAGACAGCTGATTTTGGCAGCTGCTAGAGTCCTCTCTGCTGCAAGCGAGGAAAATGCTGCAAGGCACCTAAGGGGAAGCTAAGTGACCTAATTACACAGCAAGGGGGTGACTGATTACCCACAAGAAAAAGGAGCAGGCAAACACAGCCCACCTGGGATATCCTTGCAAGGCTAATCCGAACTCAAGAGTTTTCCCAGTGTATCCACAGTGACAACTCTTCAAGACATTTCTGCATTAACCAACCCTCCAGAGGAAAGTCTACACAGGCTTTCCATAAATGGGCAAGACTGGATTTCAGTGCTTTCTTTCAGGAAGAACTAAATTCAGAGATTTGTATAGCATTAAAAAGTACTAACAAAAGAGGATGCTGCTGAGGACTGATAGCAAGCTGAGCTGTCTCCTACCTTTGGGCTATCAAAACAATAGATGTGTCAGAAAACACAGAGCCAGCATAGCCTTAGATGACAGAAAATGTGTTCTGTCTTGGCGTAGAGGGAAGCACAGGAACTAGGGATGAAACAAGCCCAGTCCACTGTCTGCCAGTGCTGCGTTGTCACCTGTTGTGTTTTGCCCAGTTCTGATAAAAAGGCACATCACATCTCTGTGAGGGCACCCTGACCACTGCAGAGGCCGTCTCTTACCTTGTGCTGTAAGGCAAAATGACTTATGTGTCCTGACAGATCAGGGATGCACATCTTGGAAACAGCATAAGAGTCACAGAGCTGCATTTTGTTGGGAACACTGCATTTTGTTGGGAACACTGCTGCTGTGTATTTTTCCTCAGGGAGCAGTTTGGGTGGAACATACGGTGCTTTATGTCAGTCGGTGTTTCTCAAATGAGTTGCACACACTCGGTTTTAAAGGTCTGTTCACATGTCCAAAGAGCACAAAGAACACAGTTCTCTCGCTTCTAAATAAGTAAACAAATGATAGCACACACTGCCCTTCCTTTGGGTATCTCAAAGCATTTGTTGCTTATCTACCCCTCTCTGATGCTCCACCCATGCCCCAATCCAGCTAAACATAGATGTATCCAAGGAGCGAGGTCAGGGTGCTACTGAGCTGGAGCTAACCACATTGCTGAGGGACACCCACACACTAGCGTGGTCTGTGCTCCCCGCTTTGGTTGCGGGCAATCTCATACATCCGAACTGATGAAACACACCAGAGGGGGAGAGGCAAAAGACGGAAGGGACTTTTGTACACTTTGATAGTACTAGGTTTGCCCCTGCAGGCTGCACTGATGTAGGAACACTGGTATGTGGCAATGGAGGGATTAAAAACAGGTGCACAGTTACCTACCTGTCTGCCGTCTTTTTGATTGCAGGCTTCCAGTGTGATTTGAGAGCCAGTAGAAAAGGAGGTAATGGAAAGACACTTGTCCTGCTGTCTAATTAGAGGGTCACTGAATACCCACTCCTTTGGCATAAGAAAAAGAAAGGTTCCATTAGGATCATAATGATGATCAGGTGAGGGAGAAAGAGTTTTTTCTATCCGGTATTTCAAAAACCTATATCCTTTGTTCAATTCTTACCAAAGGCTTCCTGGGAAGACCATGGCAGCATGGTCTTCACCTGATCAGAAGTTTATGCTCAGGCTTGGTATATCATGACTATTTCAAAGCCTGCAGCTGGCTCCTCTGACCATCTGAGCTGCCTGATTAACCTTGGATCCCATGCAACTCCCTGCTCTGCAGCTTTACAGATTTAGACCTACAAAGCAGGGAGGACCCTGACCCCTGATTTACATGACATGCAACTGCTTTTGCATATTTTACATAGCAGACATGTTCTGTAACAGGTATCTGGGACCTATAGATTGTCAAGTGAAGCAAAACACATGCAAGCATATCCATGGGCTAACATATATCACCGCGCACATAAAGCACAAGCCACTTCATTTTCCTTTCTCTCACTAGATGGATACCCAACCCAATCAACTATTATTATTATACTTTCCCCAAGGAAGAAATACAAAATGCAATAAGTTTCAGAGATTTCAAGCGGTAATGACATGGAACAATGAGTCAGATTAAATGGCATGTTGAACGCTGGCTGCAAACTGGTTTCCAACAGTTAACAGATGTGAATATGTATTTTCTGGCATAAAATATCCTACTGTGACCCTTAACTTTCTCAAGCTGCTTCCCTGCTGCTTTCAGGCATAAAAGAAGAGGCTGAGTGCAGATCCTCAGCTGGTATAAACCAGCACAGCTCCACTGCAGTTAGGAGAGCTGCACCAAATTACTGCAGCTGGGGTCTTGGCTATTTAAACTCTATTTGGGCTTTATACTGAAACGCATCTGTAAAACAGCACAATTCAAGCCATCTGCAACTACAGCTGAATGGGCAGACCAAGGAATGCTTCTGATCCTGGGAAAATCTCTTGCCCATGTGCCAGGGTACTAGCCAAGCACACCCCAGGACCGACATGGGTTGGACGATGAAGCAGAGCACACCCAAGCAACGGTCTGAGTGGGAAGAGCTACATGACTCAAACCCTGGTCACACACACGCCTACTGCACAGACGAGTCACGCCCCTGAGCATTCAAGCGCTACCTGTTGCCTTTGAGTGATGAAAACCTTCCCACTGTATGCCTGACTGCTGGGTCTGTTGAGCCAACAGAGCTCTGAGAGATGGGCACAGCTTCTTTTTCTGCTTACTATTAAAATCATTAACAGGGCCAAATTCTTCCTTCATTCACCTCTGTACAAACCCACCAAGGCCAGAGATGCCTTTTCCATTCACTGGTAATAAAAAGGGCAGAAGCAGGAGCAAAGCACCAAACTGAAGCCTGCCTTACCTGAGTGACAGGTGGATTGTTCACTGTTCCTTTACAGATTCCAATGCCAGCCAACATATTCCCTGTGGTATCCTGTGCCCGAGACTCCAGGCAGTTTCCTCCTTGTTTAATTATTCCTGGAATCAGCTCCTTTTCAGGAACCCTTGAAGTAAAATGACAGGTGCATGGCACTTCAGAAATGTCCAAAGCACACACACATTTAGAAGGGCATAACTGGCCCCTTACTGAAACATAGTCCCCTTTATTTGACAGAAAATGAACAATATCATGCTAGCTATCCACTGGAAATGCCTGGAGGAGGCAAAAGTCAATGGAGAACTTGGTCAGAGGGCTGGTACCCTTTTGTTTCAGAAGGCATAAGGTGCTTTAGGTGCACCCCAAGCGTTTCAGTGTGATGTCTCTTCTGAAAGAGGCTATTGCCAGTAAAAAGCCATACCCACACTGATTTATCCTGCTTCTTCCTCCCCCTTTTCCGGAGTCTTCCCACCAGCGCTAGCACATATTCACTGTCTCATTGGTAGCAATACAGGAAAGATCTGTCAAGGACAGACTACAGCTGGATGTTTTAGCCTCGACCCATGTTAGCTACAGACTTTGCTTGACTGAGATGTAAAGATGTGTTGCCAGGGTGTGTTAGCTAGGAGGTGCTAACAACAGAGCTCTACCCAGGCTACCTGCCAGCAGAGCAATGCCACAGCACTCCTGCGTCCTGACCCAGAGCAGGGAAAGCCACAGGCACAGCTGGCTCTGGCATTCACCGAGGCTTTCTCTGAACCATCCACACCTCTGCACTGAGGCTGTCCAGCTCTACTTGGCTCAGCTACCTCCAGGCAGACCATCCAACGTGCAGAGGGATGTAGTGCTCTGGCACTTGTCTACACCCCGCACCTCTGAAAACACCACTGTTGCACATCTCTGAGGGACAGCTGTATGGGGCAGAGCAGAGGGCTCCCAGAGGCAGGAGCAACAAACCTTTTGCAGAGTTGTTGTGATGATACAAGCCAGGAAATCACAGGAGGTTCCTCACCAAAAAGAAGAGCAGAGGAAAACCTTTTCCAAGCACAAGTCTGTCTTTTGCCCGCTGCCACCAAGTCTCAGTTTCTCTTTGTGACCCACCTCCCAGATCCTTCAGAGATTTCTACAAATGGAGAACTGACTCACTTGAGCTCAGGGTAGACGTTCTCCAGATACCACTGGAAGGATTTACAGTTCAGTTTGCGTCGCTGCTCCACTCGGTCTGCAACACTGGAAACACAGGCAGGTTGTTGAGGATAAGGTAGTGAACAGGAGGGAGGGGAACAATGAAGATCAGACAGGAGGTTTGAGGGAGACTATATGACTTTTCCCCCTTACTCATTCTCCCACCTAGTTGTTGCTGGGTTCAGAGCACTAGCAGTGACCTGAGGTGAAAAGGAGGAGAGAGGCAAGTGGCAGGATATAGAAAAGAAAGACATAAACACCTTCAGAGACCAATTCTTGCACTTCCTTTGGCTCAGAACGATGGCAGCACCCTAGTCCTACAGTGTTAAATAATACATTGCAGAAAAACTACTGTAGGACCATGAAAGCATTTCTGCCTACTGTAGAACCATGAAACTTGCACAACCATCAGCTCCTGAAAAGGCCTAGAAAGTGTTCTTGCTCAGGTATATACAAACAGTTAATCTGTGTGTGCTAGAGGTGAGGGAACACGGCAGCAGCTCCAGGCTCAGGTTGGGTTTCAGACCTAAAGAACATAATTATTTGTTCTTAGGCAGTTTTGGGAAATGGGAGGAGTATAAGGGGAAATTAACTCAGTATCCTGGTAACTGTCTGCTGCAGCAGTCCTCCCACTGCTGATTTGCTTGGCTTTAGCTGGCTGAAGAAGAGGACTTCCCTCAAGCAGTCCTACTGAGCAGTGACACTAGGGACTCTCCTTTTCAAGCTATACTACTACATTTGTCTGTTGGGAAGGACTTTCAGCTGTACCCATGCTCTTTGCCATCCTCAACCCACAGGGGCCACTGAACTGCCCATACCTCAGGAGAATGTACTTAGATCCTATATTCACATCAAAATTGTGGGGAAGGAGGGTCCATTTTAGGCCCAGTTGACAGTGATGGTGTCAGAGGCATTTACATTCTAAAATTTAGATTTAATGCAGGTTCACAGGGCTGTTACTACAGGTCAAGAAATTGTCTGAAATCAAATCCTACAGCTCTGTTCCAGCTCTTATTCAGCCAATGCTGCCAGTAAAGCCACTAGGAAGTCTGTGTGAACAAGAACTGTAGACTTTGGCCCTAAAACACATTAGCAATATATCCATGTCCAATATACAATAGTCCAGTTTCCTTCACAAGCAGCAGGGTTACTTGCTATTTGGCCCCAGCCCAGCTGCTGCAGTCAGCTCAAAGACAGATAAATTAGGTAGGCAAAGCTATTTGTACAAAAATATGTAATGATATGATAATAAAGCATGATGTACAACAAAAAAGTGCGTGTGGGTCAGACCAAACCTGCTTGTCATCAAATAAGCTGGAGATGCATCATTACCCAGTGCATGTAGCTACACATTTGAGATACAACAACATCTGCCAAGTCCTTAAGCTGATACAACAATAGTCACTTGTTCACAGGCAGATATAACCCGCAGATATACTCTCAGATATACACCACTCCTGGGATTTTTTACGTTTATTTGGGAGTTACAGGGGTTTGTTAGCACAGAGAGCAAGCTCTCCCCTCATCCCAGGTTTCGGTGTCCATCACTGATTTCTGGGTCACAAATGTGGTGGTGCATCCCTCCCCCACCCCCTTTCCCTCGGGGCTGCGATACGACCTCAGAACCTTCTGTTAAGCTTTAGCCATTGTGTATGAGTTGGGCGGTTAAGCGTCCCTTGGCCGTACCAAGCACTCTTGCAGGGCTAAGGTGGGGCACAACACTGATCGTACCAGGGATACTAGCTACGTGATCAAGATAGGGAACAGAAACAAGAGATAATTCGTCATCTCTGACGGCTCTGAAGCATTCCCTACCTAGATCATAGCTCAAGTGGAACAATACCATTGTTACTGTGAAACAATACCATAATTACTACCCTGGACCACCTCGGATAGTAGCAAAAATGGAAATTTACTGATGACTAAGGCCAATCATCTTGCAAACCTATAAACAGCGGTACCGAGTGAGACCCTTTGAGCTCTCCTGGACCACAGCGGGCTGCATCCAGAATCTCCGAGTGGGATGCTTCTCAGAGTCCGCAAACTCGAATTTGCGATACTCGGAGGATCACCGAGATTTTGGGCTGAGACGCTCCTCGGGGCATCAAATCTTCACCCACTGGGAAATGCCAAAGCATTTAACGTGAGTATTTCACAGTACTCAAGGGGAATTTTTAACAGGTATACCTTTATAAATTAACTAACTCTAGGCCTTTCATTTAGCTTTGGTACCATATCCATATGCATATATATATATATATGTATTGATTGTTCTAGATCTTTTTGCGCACTTATCAGTACAGCTATAATCTGTAGTTATATATGTACTGATTGATCTAGATCTTTTTGCATGCTTATCCGTACAGTTATAATCTGTAGTTACATATGTATTGATTGATCTAGATCTTTTTGCGCACTTATCTATAGTTACTAACAAGTATAACCTGTAGTTAAGTTGTTTTGATCTTTGTAGTATTTGTAGCAACTTGACTAATTCTTTGTGCAGCTGTCAAATTGATCAATGTTTAAGCATTGTAAGACTCTAAGTTGCTGCTAAAAACCTTAACCCTTTAGTCATAAATCGTTGCCCAGGTCTGAGACTAAGGGTAGATCCAGCTGCACCTAGGCTCTTCTCTGAGAAGGGGTTTAGAAAGCAAAGGGGTCTACTCTGAACCTCGTGACTCAAAGGAGGATTTTCTTATCCCCTTTTTGTATTAGACACAAACCATTGTCGAAGTCTGAGACTAAGATTGGGTCCAGTCGGATCTTTTCTGAATCTCGTGACTCAACAGGAGGATCCCCCCTTACCCTTTTATCCTCAATCTCTGTACAAATCATTCCAACACAGTCCTGTAAACTTAATCCACGTAATAAGTAATAGAGTGAACCTTGCCATCAAATTCTGTTAAGTCACGTTTCTATAAATTTCTATTAAAATCACCCTTTGCCCATACCTTTGCCAGTGATTCTTTACGTGGCCTTAAAACCACCCATTCATGACAACAAAGAACACTTAAGCCCATAACAGCGAATCCTATGTGGCCTGGAGACAGCTTTAGCAAAGGTGCTGTAAGGAGCACAATTCTGCACAGAAGTGGGCTCAGCAGGTATTGGAGACGAGTTACAACCAGACTGTTTCTAAATGAGATGTCTCACCGTTGGCCATGTTCTCTCCTGCCCTACAAACCAGGCAAATCACCCATCCACTCATCAGGAAAGAGGGGAGTGCACCAAGTGCAACCTGCCCCATGTGCCAGCTAGCCGTGCTTGCTCCAGGATTCTGCATCCACACAGGAACTTTGGATCAAGCTCTAGTAACGGCGTAGCTCACTTTCCAGACCAGCTGCATGCTGTGTTAGAAAATATTCTTATCTATCCACTTAAAATGTCCGGCCTTTTAATTTCATTACAGATCCCTTCTATCCGGCCTTTTAATTTCATTACAGATCCCTTTGGCCTTCTGCTAACAAATGATTTATGCAGGGTTACTGGGAGAAAAATAAAGTGAATTAGAAGTAAACCTTGTTAGCCAGGCACTCAAGCTGCAACGTCACTGGCAAGCCAGCCATTCAGCGCATCTCTGTTTCCCACACTTAGCCCCAGAGAAGATCCAAAAACTATTTCTTGCTAGCAAGGGGCTTACCAGAGCCCTCCTACTGAGGTCTGGGGGCAGCTTACCTTCCAAACGACTTCCCAATGGCAGATGGCCGGGCCTCATAGTAGTACTGCTTGTATTCATCCATCCACACCTCTGCTGTACGCTTGGTGTTCCTACATGGAGATGAGGAGATGTTTTGCTGAGTGCTGCTGGAGAACCTGCCCTCCCAGTGAGCAGGCACTGGGTGGGCAGACCCAAGGCCTGTCTGCCAGGAGGGAGTGAGGGACAGTCCCAAACGTGAAACACAGTGGGCAGCACGGATGGATATAGATAGAATGTGTTAAGTCTACAAAGCCTTGCAAGGATGCTTCAGTTCAGAAGTTAAAATTTTAACAGCCATAGTTTACCATGATTTTTTCACAGATGCTCCCCCTGCAGAGACACCTGGACTGACTGTCACCATCACCCTGCTTTACAGTACCCCTTTCCCCAGATTAGAATAATGCCATGGAATAATTCAGCTTGGAAAGCACCTCTAGGTATCACCTGGTCCAACCTCCTGCCCAAAGCAGCTTCAGGTTAGGTCATGTTGTTCAGGGTCTTGTCTGGTTGAGTTTTGAAATCTCCAAGGATGGAGATTTCATCACCTCTCTGGGGCCCTGCGCCAGTGCTTAACCACTCTCATTGTGAAGAACTTTGTCTCATCTTTTTTCTCTTCCCATCTGTCCTGCAGTGGAAGTTGTCCTTAGGGCTTGTCTCAGAGCACATACAGCTCAGTAGGATCTCTGGACTCAAAAGCAGCTCAGAGACAACAGAGATGACTAAGGACTGCTGATACACAGGCACGTGTCATAGGGCAGTATCCACAAATGGCCAGGGTCTCTCTCTGGGGTACTGCTCCCTCCCTCCATTGCAGACTGAGGAAGAACAAGACGCACTAATACAAACAACAGAGAAGGAAACAGGTTTTGTTCACAGAAAACAGCAACTCATCCTTTCCTTGAGAACAGATGCTCAGCCACAAGCTGTTCTCCTCTGTCATCAGGCAGAAAGACAACAAAGAATTCAGGCTTATTTAGACATGCCCAACATCAAGGTGACCTGGCTGCTACCAGGAACTACCCAACACCTACTTGATGTAAGTCAGTGCATTGCCCTCAGGGAAGTCATAGGGATGGCGCTTCCTGAACACATGTCCCACTCGACTGCAGGGAACGATCTCCAAGCTGCCACCGCACATCCACACTCGGAAAGAGAGCTCTGGAAGAGACCCCAAGAGTCATATAGCTGCAGGCAGATCGGCAGCATTTCCAAGAAAGGCAGCTGCAGCAGTGTGCCTGAAAACCTTGCCCCTCTGCTCTAGATGTATTGCCTGCAACAGCAAAACCAGGAAAAGCAATGCCACAGTAAGAGTGGAAAAACTGTCCTCCCTTTGTTAAAATGGAGGCAACCCTTGTGGCTCAGAGACTTTCTAGCCTTCTCCAGTCCCACTCCTCTCTTTGGTCCCCCGAGCATTTCAGTGACACACCTTTCCCTTTCACCAGATCCTTGTGGTTGCTGTCAGGCCTTCAGGATGGCACTTGGCAACAGACTGAGATCACCCCCACACCCACCTTATTTTGGACTTCTGTAACTCTCCAGCCCTGCACATAGATGGAAGAAAAAAAGAAGAATTCACTGTGTAAAGCCAATTATGTGAGGAAGAAAGGGAGTTTAGGAGACAAGGAGAAAGAAGAGAACAAGATGAGGGCACAGGAAGTGAGTCAATATTTAGAGCAGAGTCTTCTCCCTCATACCTCCATGTTATCCATCCTACAATACCTTGGTGTTGTTGTTCTGCTTGGCTATGTTAATTTAAAAAAAAAAAAAAAAAAGTAGATGACTGGGTTACAGTTTGTCACCAGTTGCCTCTGCTGGGGGAGCTACTGAGAGCAGAAATCAGTCTAATAGTGTGACTATAAAAATATGGAGAGAACTCTGATACTTGAAGAAATCCAGTTGGTCTTGAAGCTAAATTCAACATTTTGTTAAAGGATTAGAAGAACATGGAGCTTTGATGTACAGGCGCTTTTTTGCGTCACAGAAGAGATGTGACCTCGCTCAAGCTTACGGGTCTGTCCTCGCAAGTTTAATCACTGCCACACTGGAGGCGTTTTCCACTTGCATTTCATGTGGCAATGAGAAGAGAAGGAAGAAGGAAAATGAAAATTAGCTGTGTAGTTTGGTAGTCCTTACCGAAAGAGCTTCAGATTATAGACTGATTACTTCAAAAACTGTACTCAGTTGGGATCTCCCTCCAGTAATGCCTGAATTATGGGGCTCTGATGTTTAGAAATTAAAAAGAAATTACGTATCCAGATCTAATGGCTGTTTCAAAGCATGTACACACACTAACATCTTCCCAACTTTCATCTTTCTCCATAGCTTTCCTCTCTAGCTCCTGGGAAAGGTTTTTCAAAGAGTGTGTTTTGGGTGGGGAAGATGATGTATTTAATCTAGCTTCTAAGTAAAAAAACATTTTATTAGACTGTATTTTGTGATATTTCTTACTAGCTCTTGTCTCTCCCTGACTCTTTCCTAGAATTTATTATTTTCAGTCTCTTTTCAACAGGGAGTTCCAGCTTTGAAGAAGAAGGGCTTTAAAAACACAGAAAAGGCCAAGACATAAGTTTCTGTCTGGTGGTGTGTCCAGCTGGCATTTGCTCTCCTGGAATGAGGTTCTGACTCACTCTGGCCTATAACAAAACCAAAACTCTCAATCATCTACCATGTGTAACTTAAAGTGATGTCCATTTCCCAAGAGAGGATTTCTCATGCCATATTGATATCTTAGGCACACAGACAGACTTCATGTCCAGTTTGTAAATGACAGAACTCTTTAAAGAAGGGGCAAAAGAATGCAGATTTTGGACACAGAAGAAAAAATGGAGATCAAACATAGCTTATTAAGGACTTTCATCCATCTTCTGATGGAAAGCATAGGAGAACTTTTTGCTGTATATTTTCCAGGATGTGACCTAGATGTGTTTTAAATGACTTAATCACTGTGGCTTTTCCCCATCACAGGGGAAAAAAAGGGGGTTACCAGCTCACATCCAGCTGGAAGGCTATTTAGGCTGCTGGTAACTGCTGCCTGATCATTTCTGTGTACCTGCTGTGTGCGTTGAACTTGTCCGGCTCTGTGCCCTTCCCATACATTCTCTTATCCTGTTTCCTCACAGGAAAAAAGTTTCAAAGAAGGAGTTTATTAAAAATGGCCTTTGTGGGCAGGGAATGGCCCACCTCACCCACCCAAATTAGTCAGAACCACTCTCCCACCTCACCTGCAAATGGTGACCTTATCCAAACAGTTCCTTTCCCCTCAAAATTGTAATTTGTAGTAAAAACAGTGTTTCAGAACATTACCAACATTTTTCCTTGATCACAAAATCTAATTTTCAGTTAAGTATGGAAAACTTTTTTTAAGAGGGTAAACTAACCATTTTGAATACTTCAAGGAAAATTAATACTTTTTGTTGTCAAATACAGGTTGGTTTCGACCCCTCTGCCATGCAACAGCAACAGGCTCGATGTAGAAGCCACTGGTTGATCTGTTGCCTCACATTATGCTGAAGAGGTGAACAAAAGTTAGCTTTGAAAAAGAAAAGTAGTTTGTTTTGTTTTTAAAATACCTTCCCATTGCCATCATCAGAGTGGTGGTGTGGCAACGTGGCTCAGGGACAGGCCCCATTAAACACAGCATTGTGCACTTAGCTTTGCCCTCTTAAGTGAAGAGTGGAGATGCAGGATAAGAGACAAGTGATGGGAGGCAACGAATTTACAGGGAAACCACACAACAAGGCAAAACTGGCAAGCCCTGTACACCTGGCTCAGTCCCACATAGCCTGGCCCAGCCACTGCCAGGCTTTACAAGAGCAATTTGAAGGAGAATGAAGCAATTCTGTGGAGGTTTTGATCAGTTCTACATGCAAGAAGGGCCGTGGGTGTGTAAGTAATTTACTGCCACTTGTGGCAGAGAGCTCTGCTTAGCATCAAGCTACTTACATACGCACCAAACAACAACAGTGGACTCCCAGGTGGGCACAAGCAGACAACCAAAAGCCTAAAGAAATATTCTTTCTCCATCTTTACAGCTTTTACACAGTTGCAGCTCAGGGGCTGGCAGGATGGCCAAGTGGCTGGCTCTGCAGCTGGAGCAGGGCTAGTGACAGCAGGGAGCTGGGTTTGGCTGTGCAGAGGGGTCTGAGGAACACAGGAGAGGGGATCTTTATGCCTGGGTAAAGGCTGCCAGTTACTTCTGCCTACAGTGCTTAGCTGATGCTACTAGCACAGCTGAGATCCCAATGCAAGCCCCATTTAATATCTTTTTAATATCATGAATATCAGAAAACTCAGAAAACTCAGAAAACAGAGAACGCAAGCACTCGTTATTAGTGCTCATATTAAAAAAGTGGTACCTTGATATTCTGTTATCAGCCAAAAATATTATTTCGTGGTTTCACAGAGCATTTCAGAAAGAGGCAGCTCTCCCAGCTGTGTTCAGAGAAACAAAAGTTTCCTCTTCCTGACTATTTCTTTCTTTCTAATTGGTTCTCCAGGTGCTAGAAAACACCATATAAATTCTTCTTTAAAGGGATTTATTTACAAATCTGTGACATTTATGGAAACTGTAGAAACAGAATAATTTTTTGGCAGCATTAGCTACAGAAAAGTCTATTTAAGTTGACTGCAAAACAGAGTAAGGCTTTTATCTCTTCAGCTCCACCTGCGTAATTTCTAAATGAATGCCCCGCATACCTGAGGTCTCTGTGAACCTCTTTTCAATACTCTTCTTCCTTTTGTCATTAACACCTGGTGACGTCGTCGCAGCATCCCTTCACACAGGGCAAAGAGAGTGCCTGGAATATCTGTGCCACCATTAAGTGCAAGGAGATGGGTTTCAGCACCAAGCCCTATAAGATAACAGCACTTGAATGGACTTGAATGGACAGACTACCCTGGGCCTCCGAATTCCTCAGATGTTTGTGATGCCCTAGTTTGCTTCTAAATGTTTGCATTCTGAATCTATCTGTACCCAAATTCCACTTACAAAGAGGCTTGTTTTATTAGGAAAAACATCCTTCTGACCTATCAAGCTGGGAGAGCAACTCAGACTTATCTGGGAAGGAGGAACAGGTATAAGAGGAGAGTGTAGGAGTGACTGTCCACTTCAGAGCTGGGGCAACACAGACTGTCATGCGAAGGACTGGAGGAATACTCCCCAAAAACCAAGCAACAATTTAAGTATCAGGAGGTTCCTCTTTCTTACTTGTACTGTGGAAGCATAATAGTGCATATGCCTGTAAGAGAGTGATAGCCCTGATTGCAAAAAGCCTCCGTTTACTTTGCACAAAGCTGACAGCAATACAATTCTGACCGACATGGGGATTACCTGACCATGTCCCTAGCCTTACATCGATGTGCAGATCAGATCTCTCAAAAGGAGAGTTCTGGCAGGCGACGAAGATCTGCGTTAGTGTGTCATTCCCCTGAAACACCCTAAACTTACCAAAATTTTCTCCTCCCCAGATGTCCATTTGAGTATCATATTTTCCCAGGTGATTAAACCAGGACTTGTCGATGACAAAGATGCCTCCTGCTATGACAGGGGTTCTGGAAAAGAAAACACAAGCCCATACAAAATAATCACATGTATATGTAGCACCACCATTGTCATTTTAGAGGGGGGACAATTTGTCCAGGCCTGACAAATATTGTATCTCATTTAAAAGAGAAAAATAGTAGAGTTGGGACGTGAACCTGCAGCAGGTTTCTGAGATCCCCCTCACTAGATCATCCTCCTGCCTTCATTAGATGGTCCTGCAAGCACTATTACATGAGTAATTCTGTGTCTTTTGCATTTATACAAATACGCACAGTGTGAAGGAATGACAGGGGCAATGTCTGATGACTGTGTTCACCAAGTAGACAGGGCGTGAGAGACTTTGCTGAATGTACTGCTCTGCTAGCAAGCTGGTTGATTCTGGAGTACAAAACAGAGGCTCACAAATTACACAGAGGAATTGAATGATACTTTTATGTTACAAACAGGGAGCTGTCTGCCTATACAGACAAGCACTATGACTTTTTATATCAGGATTTGTCACATTCTACATTCCTCAGAGCCATGTACACAGCAGCAAGGTTGGCAATAACTGTTCCAGCCAAGAGTCTGTTTTGTCCATGGACACGCATATTTAGGAGGGGAGGATAATTCTGTGCCCAAATTAGTAGGCAAGATTCAGTTCCCAGGTCTGCTTCATACTTCCTGGGTGACTGTTTAGCTGCTTCATTCCTTAATTCTTCACCTGGAAGATGGAGGTAATTAAAAATCCCCAAAGGGATTTCTGAGGCATTCAGAGTGTTGAGTGAGACCACAAAAACATATAGAAGAAGAGGTGGCTTCTAGAGGCGGCATGCCTACAAGCCTATGATAGTATATAATTGCTATTCTTACAATATTCAGGGAGTAATACTCTCAGAATTCGGGTATAGACCTCAAAGCATTCAGAAAATAACATGAAGAGTTTGTCGTCATCAAGTGAACACTGTGGCATTTTGTCCTCAGCAAGGCAGTCCCTGTGCGCTCCTTGCCACACAGGTGAAGGCTTAGGAAAGGCATTTGGAGGACTGTACACAGTCCACCAGAGACAGCTACCTTATAGACTGAGTTGGGTCTGTTCTGGACATCTTCTGCTCTATAGGAATCTGCTCCCACTTAAAGTGAAGGCTCCAGTCAAACCCTGAGAAGGAAAAAACCACGTCAAATAGGTTTTGTTATTGTTTTTCTACTAGCTTCAGTGATAGTCTCCACCCTTACGTCACAGGCTACCCCTACTTTCCTTCCCTGACCTCCCTCATGGTCTACCCAAAATGGCAAAAGTCTATCCTAATGTAACTAAGAAGTTACCAGCTTCTGTCTTGGCATCCTCATCCCTTAGCATTACAGATCTCTGCTCAATTCCACTCCATATCTTCAGGACAGTGTTGTCAGTGTGAGATGTAATTGCATTTTGGCCAGTCTGTCTTACACTTCCCTGTCTGCCAAAGTTATGAGGCTTTAATCAAAGGACTTTGTGGGATGTGATGTATTCTGGGAACAAAGGCCTGCAGATCATTGTAACCACCATCTCTTTCAAGACTACCATTTATTTATAGTTGGCCTGTGGTGGATAGTTGAGCACAGCACAGTCACTAACATTATACCATTGTTAAGAGTAGCCACAGAACAAGTAGCCTTTGGCAGGCAAGCAGTGTGGCAGTGAACCCCAGCCACAGAAGAGGGTGAAGAGCACCAGGCACTGGTGTTCCTGGGTGACCACAGGAACAGCTGCAAGGGGGTTCAGCTGCCAGGAGAGAGGTGAAAATGCTTTTCAGAAGATGCCATGAGATAGCCTGGCAGATAGGAGCAGCAACTGGAAGTGCCTGTCAGACTCCAGTGTACATGCAGTGTAGGGAGGGCATGGTGATAAGTTTAATCAGTTAACTAAGCCCTGAAATTGCAAAATGTTGTGACAGTGATGCAAGCTCAAGAGGAAAACACTAGTTGGGTTTTGTTTTAACTCTGCAAAAGATATGACTTTGCAAGTTGCAGGAAAAAGAGCACAGAGAACCCTTCAGGAAAGATCATCACTCTGTTTTCTTAGAAAGCTGAAGAGAACATCAATTATTTTTCATGCACCATCCCTCAGGCCTAATTTACACAAGCCATTCATTATACCCACCTCCCCTCAGGTCTGCTGATGCTGCCAGGTAGGCAAAATTATCCAGGCTGATAACATCAATGATTGGACTCACCACTCGGGTATAATCCTGAGGGAGAGAGAGAAAGGGGAAAAAAACCGAAGAGTCAGGCTTTTCTTGAATGTCTGGCAAAGCTGCCAGAGATCAGAAAACACAAAGCTGCACATGTAAATCTTTGTCTGGCTTCTCCAGTACAGTTTTGGTAGCTGAGCAAGGGATCCATGGCCACTACATCCAAACATGGAGATGGTGGGTATTAGCCAGCTGCGCGCCATGGATGTGGGGAATGGAGCCTGGGACTCCAACACCCAGGAGTGCTGCTAAGAAACAGCTCTTTATTTCCTGCCCAAGTCACAGGGCATGAATCACTGTCCCAAAGGTTTTGTGCTTGTTTTTAATATCTACTGACAGCATACCTTCTGCTCAGCCATCCTTGAATTAATTCATTATCATCAGCCTAGAAATGATCAACTCGCTAATAAAGCACCTTCCTAACAAGTACTATGAATCAAGACCCCACACTTAAGAATCATAGTGCAAACTGAAAAAACCCATAATATTATAGTATTAAGATATTGGGGGTACTTTATTGGCATTAAGGGGTATTTACAGTTTTCCTTTGCAGTTCTTTTATTAAGTAGAAGTTGAGATTATAACAATTTTTCAACATCATGAGACAGGGCATTAAAGACAGCCTTGTGATAGCTGAAATATATGATGAAACAGAGAGCAGGCAATGCCAGAAACACCGTCTTGTTATCGCATAGCTGCCAGCCTCCATGCCTTTCCTATCAAACCTTCATTTTGTGCCTTGCAATAGTTCCTCCTGCTGTAGTGCACTTGGCCAGGATGGCACATCCCAGGTGAGAGCTATCATTCATGTTTATTCTCCTCCGTGCTACGATGGCTGCACAGCGAGAGTATGTCTGCCCAGCCTGAGCATCTCCCAGCACCCACCCAGCAGCCTGGTGCTCCAGCCACTGCTCCAACCAGCCAGAGCTAGGACTGGGTAGGGCAAGACTGAAATCTGAACTAGGATGCACATCAGAAATGTAGGAAGTAGGTCAGAAATAGGCTCAGGCTTGAAATCTGCTCACTAAATAATACTGGAGTCAGCACCCAAGCTTTTGCAACTTAGATCCTTCCCTGAAGAAACTAGTGAGGTCCCTTCTGCTTAGGGACCCGTATGCTGCTGCTGCAGCAGCTTGACTTAAAGAGCAGTAGTAAAGTAAACATTTATGGGCTTCCGAGATGGAGGATTTATTGAGCAGAAATAAAAAGCAGAAGCTTTTAAGTCATCAATCCTGAAGTTTCACCTTCTTTTGCTCCTTCATATTAAGCCAAGCAGACATGAATACAAGGCAGCATTAGAGCCTCCACCCCTTCCCCTGGGGCCCATTACTACATGGAATCCTCCTTTCAGAGGAGGGGATCAATCCCTGCCACTTGCAAGCATGGCTGTGACTTGTCCCATCACCTCTCCTCCGTTTGCTCTTACATCTCCCCCTCCAGTCCTCCCAGTGAAGCCATACATCTCCCCCTCCAGTCCTACAGTGCAGTCAGGGTGAGAGCTGCTAATATTCCTGTCTCATTTTCACTCTTGCAGCCTCATGTCAATCCTCTCCCAAGTGAACCAGCAAAGGGACATCCCTGCACTCACAGGCAGCTCCCCTGTGCTAGGAAGCCGCCTGCATGCAGGTGGTGTGTGTTGGCAGCTCGGCGGGAGCATTAATGGAAGGAAAGTTTTGGCAGTGACAAGGCAGAGGGGAGGGTCCAGCAGCAAGAAGGGAGATGGCAACCATGGAAAAGTTGCACAGTGCGTGCTGCTGAAGTGGCTATCTTATGTACAGGTGGACAGAACTAGGAAGCACGGCACCTGCAGGAGACCTGAGGTGTAAGTTAGTGGTTCAAGCGTTCACCATTGCATCCCATCACTGAGCACCTCCTGCCCGGCCACATCAGCAGGAGAACATAGAAGCCTGTGAAGGATTTCTTGCCCATCTAGCTCAGGCTGTACCTTCCTCTGCGACAGCCTGCCTGAGGAGTACCTGGGAATGCTGGCACTACTGATGATATGTGAGGGCAGAGGATCCACCAGCACAAGACAGGTCAGCCCCATCCATTCCAGAGGGGGAAATGGTGCTCACCTCTTTCACTCTCTGAAGCATTGGCTGCAGCCACTCGCTGTTGACTTCACAGTGACTGTCCAAGAAGGTGAGGATATCAGCGATAGCCACTTCAGCTCCTCGCACCCGAGAGCGAATCAGCCCTACAATGAGGAAAGAACAGCAGAGGAGCAGGAAGGTTAGGAAGGGAAACAGCTGAGCCTCCTTCAGAGAATAAAATACTTTGTGTGGCCATTACAGGAGAAGAGCAGGCGGTTCTCCTATATCACACCTCCATCAGGAGCAGAGAGCAGCTTTAGCAGGGCATCCCCTGGGGGACATACTGACAGCTGAGCCCTCCCAGCAGACAAAGAATGATCTCACCTGTCACTTCTGTCCACACCATTGAGCCTTCATCTGGTTCCTGTCTTGATGACATCCCCTTTCACTTCCAGCCCTCCCCACAGGTACCTTGCTGCTGCCTGCTCAGTGTCTCTCCCATCAGAGCACCCCGCTGCCTCTCTCACCACTTCCACGGGACCAAGCTCTACTCTCTGCTTGTTGCCTTTCTTACTGCTTATCTGCTTATTCCCGCTTGTCCTTTATTCTGCCCTGTGGTCAGAGATGTCAACCTGGCTCTCAGATGTCTCCATACTTTCTTACAGACCATCCTATTACCTGGGATGCCCTTTGTGAACTGAGCAGTGACTCCCGTCTCCCCTTCCAGATCCTCGCTCCAGGCCTGCTGTGCACTGACAGGTTTAGAAATAAGCCAGCACATGTGAGTTAAACTGAAGAGCAGCTGGGAAAGCCAGCATTACCATTTATGCACATAGGAGATATACGAGAAACAACTTTCCTTAATTGTATCTACTTATGATAGATATACGATTGTTTTTCCCTTTCCCACATCTCCTAGATGGCTTGTTATCTTGCACTCTGAGTTTAAAAGGATAAGACTTACATCTGCATCTATATTCATAAAGATCTTAAACTGCGGTCCTTGTTCTAGTCAGGGCCTCTGGACACCACTTCTCATTATTTAAAGTACGAAATGAGAGCCCTGAAGCCTGAGAGTTGATAAGCCAGGTTCTCCCTCCACAGAGCCTCCAAACTAGGACACCAAACCCTTATACTGAAAAAAAAAACCTGTAACCATAAGAAACAACATGTAAGCAGCTGGCAACCAAACAGGGCCATGCGGGAAAATCTGCACAATCTTTGTACCTACAAAGCTTTCCACACTCACCTTCCCGCCGGGTGTTTCGTAGACACTTGACCTTTGGGATCTTAGTAAGGAGCTGGCAGTCCTCAGCTTAGGGAAGGCAAAAGAAAAACATTTGGCACACATGCATGAATTATTTGGCTTCAAGAGAGAGCTCCAATTAACTGTTCTCCTGCTTCTCCGTGGGAGGGGAAATTCTGCTTTCACTTAACATCACATTAATCAGCCTGATGGCCTTAATCCTGTTGTCTAAAGAGTACACAGAAGAGCACTGCTTGCTTGTTGTCCTCCTTGGACAGCTGAGCCTGTGTTTCCTGATACTCTGAGCAGCCTTCGCGCTCCCGCGTTCAGCGTTTCAACAACGGGGCATGCGCTGGTAACATGGCACCGAGCACTGATGAAACAGAGGGACCGCAGGGAGCGAGGGCTGCAAATCACTGAAGTGCCAAGTCAAAGAGAGTCCTGTAATATAAAGTGATCTCATCCGCTCTCTTTGCCTTCAGCTGCTCGTCTGGGCATTTCCCGACATTTGTTCTTGGGGCAGTTTCTGCTTGACTTTATTTAATAAAGGCCACAGAGACATGACCCACTTCCTTGGAGACACCATTACATTAACACATGGATGCCTAACCGAGGGTTTTGCTGGCAGCTTGCCAGAAGCTAGTGCCATCCTTCATTTACATTGCCCAACGAAGGTGACAGAGGAACAGCTACCGGCTCCAGCCCAGCTGTACCAATGAGCACTGGGTCTTTAGTTCTCTGTTATCCTCTCTCTATTCCTGCCCTAGCAGAGGTCACAGGAATAACAATTTCTAACTTGCTCTTTTCCCTTGCTCCATCAAGTTCACCCCAATTTCCATGTTATTGCTCGGTCCTTTTCATGTCCCACACCTCCACTTTCCCGCCGTCATCCTCCCACAGACTGAGCGCTCTGGGGAGAACACAGAGGCCATTAGCCAAAGTGCATCTCTTGGCATTTTCCTGCAGAAGCACTTCCAATTCTCAAGGATACATGCAATCTGAAATACTGCTCTTGTGGGGGCACTTTGGCAGCTGCTGCATCATCCAAGGGAAGTGGCAGGTGCTCTGAATTACAGAGTACCAAGATTTTGCTGGACATCTGCTACAAGAGAAAGCAACACTCATCTTGGCCAAGGCACAATTTCAGGTAAGTACGAGAATCCTTATCAAATCACTCACTCTCCAGGAGTGGAGCACATCACTCTGTCTGTAACTACGTGCCAGAGCTTACAAACTCTCTGTATCTGTCGTGGTTTAACCCCAGCCAGCAACTAAATCTCACGCAGCCGCTCGCTGACTCCCCCCTCCGGTGGAATGGGGGAGAGAATCGGGAGGGCACAAGTAGGAAAACTCGTGGGTTGAGATAAAAACAGTTAAATAATGGAAATAAAATGAAGTAGAACAGTAATAATAACAATGAGAACAACAACAACAACAAAATATACAAAGCGGGCGATGCATAATGCAACTGCTCACCACTCGCCGACTGCGTGTTGCGAATGGGGGAAAGCCCCCCCCGCCCTGGTTTTTATACTGAGCATGACGTCACATGGTATAGAACACCCCATTGGCCAGCTGGCTATGCGCCGCCCCCAACTTCCCCTGCACTTGGCAGAGCATGGGAGGCCGAAAAGTCCCCGGTGCAAGCACCACCCAGCAACAACCAAAGCATCAATGGGCCATCAACGCTCCTCTCATACCAAACCCAAAAAACAACACTCCCCCACCCAGCTACTGGGAAGAAAGTTAACTCTGTCCCAGCCGGAACCAGGACAGTATCTTTGGAGAAACCGAGGCAGATATTAAAGCAAAGCGTCAGACCTCAAACATGTGCTAAAGTGCCTCGATGCAGGTGCCTCAAGGGAGTAGCTGTATCCACAAATATCCAGCTGCCAGTGAGAAAAATGAGAGCTGTCATAGGATGGGGCTTTTTAAAAATCTTTCCATTTACTTAGGAGCCTAAATGGGAGTTTCCGGCTGAGCCCTGTGCAGTACAGATCCCAGAGATCCATCAGTGTTGATCTGGTACACTTTGGCCATTAAGAATTTAATTTCTAGATGCCGAATATGGGACGTTTAGGACTATTTGTTGGAGGTGCTCAGAAACACTCAACTCCAACAGCTGGGCACAGCTCAGTCCTTATCCAAATCACACCCTAAGGCCCTCAGAAAGTTAAATCCCTAATCTCAGCATCCACCTTTAAAATTTTTTTTTGGCCAAGGCTACATAAGTATTTAGCTGCAAAATCAAAAGAGCAATGCTTCCTTATCTCAGCAAGCCACCTTGGGCATTCTCAGCTATTTGTAAAGTGTTCTGAAGGAGTAATTATCAATTATTATAAGTGGCACACTACTAGATTGTCCTTGAATCTAGTGTACATCATGGGAGAAGCAAGAAGTCTTTTGTCCCCACCACCTCACCACTACTACACAACAGCCAGGAGCCAGAGCAACTGTACAGATGGAAAGAGTCCATAGCCTCCAGTCTGCAGGTCTGGTGGGACTCATGCAGAAGACACTCCATACCTTTGCCAAGCTGCAGGAGAAGGGGCGCTGCCCAAAGCAATAACCCACGGCCTCCCACAGGGACACCTGGGATCCCAGACACTTGGCGGCAGGCAGACTGTCTCGCCCCAGTCTGCCTCCAGGACCCCAGACAGCAATTTTCTGTAGGCTCCGTTGCATCCTCTTGCTCTCTCCTGGTTTGTAATTACCACTCTGCTCATGTACACCATTGCTATATACATATCTGTGCTAAGCAGCTCCCAAAATGGTGCATAACGAAACTAGACAGAGATCTCTGGCAACCTGGCCAAAACTGCCAAGCTGAAAGAAAGGGAAGACCCAATGGAAAGAAAAAAAGAGGAAGAAGCTCGGGCCTCTGCCATGCATGGACATAAACTAAACACAGAAAAAACTTCCTCCCTTTTCTTTTCCTCTTGCATACAGACAAGAGGGAATCTCTGTGAGGAGGGGGACTGAACAGAGCAAACAAAAAGAAGGAAAACAGAAGTGAAGAAACAAGTGCAAGGGAAATAGGTCCATACTTACGATCTGAGCTGAAGTCATCTACCAAAATGATCTCCTGGATGAGGCTGGGAGGGGTGCGGTTCAGGACGCTGCAGGGGCCCACGGAGGAAAAAGACAATCTTTGTGAGTTGCCATAATAATGACAATGGTAGGACTGATACAAATCTGCTACGCCATGCATTACAGCACAGTAATGTGGAAGAGGTAACCTTGCCCTTGTACCAGGGTTCATTGGCAGGAGCCAAACTGCAAGCGGTAATATCCCAGAGAGCTATGGCATCTCAGCCGGACCTTACAAGGACCCACAGCCAGGAAGCTGACGGCGGGACTTGCCTGGGGGCAGCTAGCAAAGGATGCCGCGGCATGCTCTGCCTCTAAACAGAGAGGCAAAGAGGGGAGCACCACCTGCCCCGAGGCAGCCACGAGGCTGTTCCCATCTGCCAGGTTTTGGGCAAAGCTCATCACTGCCGGGGAGCAGAAAGAGAGCTGCCACTTTCCCCAGCAAGGAGCTCTGTCTCAATGCCACAGATGAGGCCTGCTGGGGCTTTCTCACCAATTCCCTTTTTTGGGAGGAAGGCAATTTTCTTTGGCAATATTCTGGATTTGTTTTTTTTTTTCCTCTTTTGCTTGTTACTTGTCTTTCTTTCAAACCAGCTCCCACACTTGCTGAGAGCACCCCCCTTTCCTTGGGCTGGTTGCACCATACCCCACAATACCCTCGGTATTTGGGTTTGCATCTGCAGGACACAGGGGCTTTCACACACAAGGAGGGGGGATAAAAGCTTCTGCCCTCCTCACAGGTTGATGCACTCTGGTACCCTGGAGTCAGAGCAGTCTGATTCTGACCTCTTTGTTCCTCCCATTTGTTTAAGAAGCTTGAACTAATTTTCCATGACCTTCTTCAAGTCCCTCCCCTGGCTCTACTACAACCACACAGCATATTCCCTCCTTTTCCAATGCCTCTTTGCACAGGCAGGTCCTCATTGCCTTCAACAAGATTGCTCAGTCACATTTAGTCACCCCAGTGATGAGGACAGCAAACTTGAATATTAAAAACAGAGGTAAACACTGTCCTCCTGATTCTAGCAACCCGTCTCATTTCAGTGGCACCCACTTTTCTGATTTTGAGCAATTCTGCAGAAAGATTGGTGGCTTTTTTTCTTTGTTTTTTTGTTTTTTTGGCTTTTTTGTTTTATACAGGAAACAGATAACAAGAGTAATCCCATACTCCCAGTAATGGAGCTGTAGAGAAATAAATTACCATCTTGCTAAGTAGCATCACTGATGGCTTTGCACACAGAGCCAAAGTTTCCCCAGTTTGGGAGAGTTTGGCTGTCTCACACAACCAAATCCTGACTGCTCTGCTGCTCAGTATCACATCCGACTCTATTTCAGATTTATGCTGCTTCATATATCTCTAAGAGTATTTGTATTTTGAGATTATATGTCCCTAGATGACTAAGGTTGCATTTTTCAAAGCTCAATCTCATTTGCTTCTCTTGGCTCATACCTCTCTGGATCCTCTGGCATGGTCGGGTGGGAGGTGGGGGATGTTCCTCTTTGCATTTATAAGTGCAGCTTCTCCCATCATCTGCATATTTTACAGACAAGGTTGCCCTGCGCTGAAATTCTTGTCTGTGCAAAGTCAATGCAAAACAACCGATCCAGACAGGCTGCATCCTGCAGCATAATGGCTGTAAAATGGTATTCTACACCTTCTCCCACTAGCCTGACTATTAGCAATTCTCACATTTTCTCCACAAGTTTCAGGTCTTCCAACTCAACATAACTGGGGAAAAAAAAGCAAACACTTCACCTGTCCACTGATTCCCCTGCAGAGAGAAAACACTCCCCGAGGAGTTCACAGCTCATTGTTCAACGTCCAGTTCTGCTCTCAGCTCTGCAATAATTTGCTGTGGATCCTTGGGAAAGGTACTTAATCTTCTTCGCACTTTGTCTTGTCTGTCTTCTTAACAAGGAACCCAGTAATCCTAGTATTTCCCTCCAATGAAGTGCAGAGACTGGCATGACAATCGATTACTTTTAGGCACAAAATGTATTATTAGGATTCCGAAATCCAAATGACAATTGCCTTTTACAGCAGAAGCAGAGACTGTTCTCCCCTCATCTCATGGATTCCTTACATCCTTTGTCTTTTCTCACAGCTTCCTTCTTTCAGTGTCAGTGTCCTTACTCTGTCACTCTGTCGCATGACACCACATCAGCACTGCCAATGAGTTTCTCTCCTCTGCTGATCTGTCCATCCCTCATCAGCTCACAGACAATCTTGTTTATTCCAGATGTTAGCAGAGGAGCATCTCTTTTTTTTCCTTTGCTCTAAATCTCCTCTTTTGCCATTATTTAAATTGTCATTATAATGAGTTGCTATACCAAATGCTCTAGCATTACAACAGCATCCTTTTGATCAGAATTTATACAAACTCGCTGCATAGGCACCGAACCAGACAGCTGTTCAAGTCCATTGACTTAAAGCCTGACTATTCACCTTTACATTTGCACCAAAACCAAACGGTACCTGCAATACTGACTGAAATCAGAAATAAAGAGAAGGTAAGGGACCAGACAACAAAGCAGTTGATTTTCCCTTCTGCAAGAATGGTCACCGCAGCAGAATTGATGGTATCGCTTAGTGACTAATCAGGCACAGCCATCAATCACGCAAAATGCCTTTTGAGTGACAGTTATTTCTGAAGGAGAACAGGATGCCAAGCAAGTAGCTGGTTTGAGAGTGACAGCTATGTCCTGCCGAGGAAGAGAGACCACGCAAGCAAGCAGCTCTTGACTGACACACATCTCCTGCAGGACCGAGGATGCCAGCAACGAGACATTTGAACTGGCATGTTCACAGGTTCTGGTGGATAGCCCCTTTCCCATTTTTTTTTCCCCTACTCCCCTTCTTAGTCTCTTGCTGGATATTTTTAACCAGTTGTCTCCCTCTACACTGAAAACAAACAAACAAACAAAATTTGTGTGAAGGACTCCCTGCATGGGACCAGTAGGATTTGGGGCAGCACGGCCTATTGGTGCACTGGCCTGGTCCCTCCGGCAGCTTGCAGTCTGGGCAGCAGGTCCAGCGCCTGGTGCCTTTACCTAGGACAGAAGAGGAAAATGGCTGGAGCCCACAGCAGCAGGCAGGCATGCAGCCCATGCTGCCTCTGGGAACCAGGAGGGACAAGCGACAGGGTGCTGGAGGGAAGAAGTTATTCCTCCCCACAGTCACTCCTCTATTTCCCCCTCTCCCTCCTACACAAATATTTCTCCCATCCTCAAGTGACAACAACAGCACATCACTCCTGTTGCTTCCACTCAGCAGCAGAGATCCCAGGGGCAGCAGGGAGAGCTTGGCACCTGCTGAGCTGCCAGAGGTGCTTGTGCAAGTCCACGTGTGGCACACACACACAGGTGTGGTTAGCAAGAAGGGTCTGCAGATCAGGATATGGCCCCTACAGCTGCCATGTTTAGATCACCCTGAAATAAACGGTAATGCAGGATTCTCATCCCTGGGTCACTTCCCAAGACCTTGTGGTACCAGCATTGACACTCAGCTGAGTTACCTTGCAGAGCTGTCAGAATAACACAGTAAGATGGTACCTGGCTCAGGGGAGCGCATTTAGGCTCCCTCTAGTTTTAATTTAAGATCAGTTCAACCCCAGTAGCCTTTTCATATATTTCTTCCTAGAATTTCCCAAATTCAGGCACCCATCAGCCAGGCTTGCAAAGACCTCAGGTATGAAAACTTCAACTGGTAGCACATAATCTACTCACCTCTAAAGATTGGGCCTCTAGAAAAGTTTTCAGCCATAGAAAATTTTGCTCTTAGTGCTGCTCATTTCCATCAGTTGTCATCTTCCACCCCCACTTCTCTTATAGCATCCCCATAGTGTAATTATGAACTAAATTTGGGAAAAAGCCCATAATAACAGTGGAATCATATTTAACTTTCACCAGGTGCATCTCAAATGGTTAATTCTAATTATCTAAATAATCCTGCTCTACCTGGCTTAAGAAAGCTCTTATAGATATACAAATAATGACAGGCTGCAAGCCTGACTAGTCAGCAGCTATGCAGGTGGTGCAATTTTATGCCTCTTGTTGCTTAATATCACTGTGGTCCTCTGCAGACTCACAGCCAGGTCATAAACCAAACAGAACAGAACAGAACAGTCGTGTCCCTTTGATACTTGACATCCCAAAGTGCTGCAAAGTAATTACATAGTATTTGGTGCACTGACTGTGTATGTGAATTGAGCGACAATTATACTCACAGCAGTAACTCAGCCTGGCACATTCAGATGCGTTTTGCTGAAGGACGGGACTCTTGGGTTAGAGAAGAGGCCTTGAAGAGCACCGTGAAATCTTCAACTCCCTCTGTAACATCAGTCTCAATCTGCAAGTAGGACTCAACCCCATGCCTCTTCTAACAGTGCAGCCATGACCTGAGCCTTCACCTCTGTGTACGGTTGTCAAAACTCCCGTGTCTCAAAGACAAGGCTACTCGCCAGTGCTTGGTTGTGTGACACTGAAAATACTGTAGAGCCCAAGAAGAATTCAGCCTTTGGGATCACTCGTCAGACAGGGATAAATCATGGACACTTCTGACATTTGATGTAAGCAAGGAATAAATCAATCATCTAGTGCACTGGCTGTAAACCGTCTGGCAATGAAGACTCCAGCGGTAGCCAGGCGGTCTGGGCAGAAATGCCATCCACCCCACCATTCACAGCAGAGTGCAGCCAGTCCTCAACAGCACTCCTCCAGTGGCAGCAGGATTGCAGGGACCAATTTGAACAGATGGATCACCCGTTTTTCAAGGTTTTTGCTGGGGGTTCTGGGTTGCAGGAGACAACATCTTGAGGGCATATCCAGTTCTGGGCTTCCCAGGACAAGAAAAAGAGGGACATGCTGAAGCAGGTCCAGTGAAGGACCACTAAGATAATTAAGGGACTGGAGCATCAGATATAAGAGATGAGGTTGAAAGAGCTGGGGTTGTTTAGCTTTGAGAAGAGAATGCTCAGAGAGGTTGCAGAGTCTCCATCCTTGGAGATACTAAAAACTGATTAGGCACAGCCCGGAGCAACCTACTCTAGTTGACCTTGCTTTGAGCAAGCCTGGCCTGTTAATGCATTGGCAACACTCATCTCCTCATTAGCACACATCACCTCCATAGGATCTGGATATCAATTTCTCTCTCTATGCGTTCCTGCTGCTCTGAATGTCATCTTCTCATCTTTTTAACTATCATGGTATCTGGCTATTTGATTGGCTGCCTTAAGATTTTCTTAAGGATCCTACTACCATGGTTTCTGAGCACCTAACCATTTATTGTCTGACCTATGATGTAATCGGCAGAAATCTCCTCCCGTTGCCCTAGCAGCACCGTGGTTCCAAACAAATCTGCTCATTTTCTGAACAGAGGCTCTGTGGAACTCATTTTATGGTTCAAATGAAAAGGAAATGATGGAGGTAGAAAGGCAAAATGTGTTAATGCAATATATACAGGTCTCCGGAAAGACAGTAGCATCAAACCTAGCAGACAGAAACCCAGCCTTCTAGCCATGAGGCCAACTTGAAAAAGCCTGTTATTTATTCACAAAGCACATTTCTCTAAGCCTACAGGATCTGCCAGGGGAAGAAGCGGTGATGATGAATAATGCATTCCTGTTAGTGATACTATCAGCTCAACCTTCTACCTGGACAATCCACTTCAGCCTCCACAGGCTGTTCCTGGACCTGCTTGCAGGCTTCAGAGACCCTTTAAGAAATGACTTGGTAAGTCAGAGAGGGCAGAGGGCATTTTCTGCGTAAAAACTAAAAGGAAAAGAGCCTCCCTGGGTTCTGCAGGGGTGATGGGGAAGGGAAGGAGCAGTTGGAACATTGCATGCTCCTGTCTACTTGGGGATGCTGACAGGCCCTATGCCACCTATTTACTTGGTTAGACTTGGCCACTGCTGATGATACTCAGATATAAGGAGACACTGGTACGAGATAGCAAGTGTCCTGCAGTTTCAGCAGGGTCTGTGCACAAAGCCCCTGGGAGGATCTGGTGGGCTGTCAGGTTCAGCAACTGCTTACCAGCAAGTGACTCTGAGCACCTGCTCAGACTGCAAGGGCTTGGTCTCCACGAGACTTCGAGTTCATCACCTCCTGCTTGAAAGACTTGTGAGCTGTGCCCCCTGCCTTCACTGAGCCAACCCCAGCTCCTGTAACACGTGCTGTACCAGGGGTCTGGCTGCTTATTCCCATCTATGAAACACAGTTCCTCCCAAGCCCCTTCACTCAGTTGCATCTAGCAGCCCACAGTATGCCCTTTGCCCCCCCCCGCTTCCAAACCAAGCTCATACAGACTGTTCCCACCTGTGGACACAGGCCCAGCAGCCCCTTCCCTACTGCTAATGATTCCCCCCATGGGGGCTATATAGCAGCTAACTGCAGATATGTTCTGTCTTTGA
Organism: Fulmarus glacialis; assembly: GCF_000690835.1. Taxonomy (NCBI): domain Eukaryota; kingdom Metazoa; phylum Chordata; class Aves; order Procellariiformes; family Procellariidae; genus Fulmarus; species Fulmarus glacialis. The sequence continues at coordinate 63,852 of NW_009217343.1, forward strand.
AGATACGCCCACACTGCCAATCCAAGCCCCTGACCTGTCCTAGTGGGCCAGCTCAAGGGCAGATCACAAGCACTTGGGGGACTGCAGCCACCCTGCTTGCCTAACCAGTGGGAAATGCCTAACTCTCCACCAGTGCCCTTCCAGGCACCATCGTTCGGGCCCAGCAGCCCTTGCTGAACTCACCTCTTCACCGTCCGGAGCAGGGTGGAGCGCGCCTCATTGTGGAAGGTGATGATGAGGCTGGTAGCTGGCAAGTCTGTGTCATAGCGTACAGAAGTGCACCTGCAACACAGGAGAGCAGAAGTGTAAGCCAAACACTACCCAGCAGCAGCCACTGCAGCAATGTACCTAGAATTTCTAAAGGAGAAGAGAATAATACGCTAAAACCAGAAACAGCACAGTTGAGCTGCAGCAAGGGAGGCCTCAGCCAGCCCTGCACCAAAGTTGGCAGAGCTTAAAAAGAATTGTGCCTGTTGAAAGGCAAAGTTTTGAGGCTGTGATACCTAAACTCACGATGCTGCATCCTGAGGATGGCACGTGGGTTTCATGGCGAACAAACGTTCAACATCATGGACTCTAGTCACTGGCTTCACCTGTGATTCATGTAAAATCTTGTTTATTCATGCATAGGACATGCACATGCTAAGGACGCATAGAGCTGGTACACCCAGACATCGCTGTATAAAGCACTTCAAATTCTTCGGACATTGGACTTTACAGAAAGGAAAACACTAGCTAGTGCTGTGATCTGCGTCAGGGAGTTGCTGAGGTTCAACACTAATACTTCATCTGGCAATGGAAAGCAATTTCTCCCATCTTCTCATATGACTTTGTAATGTTAGGTACATACATTCATTCTCATACTCAGAACGAAGGATTAACTCAGGATCAGCTTGCGCCAGGGCTGCTCATACCCTGTGGAGAACAAGGATTCTTGGAGGAGAACAACTCTCAGATGTGAATCCTGAATCCAATTCTGGCGGATACTAGGAATGGCAGATTTGGGCTGATCTGCTCCTCCAGAGTGCCCACGTTCTTAACTTCCAGCCAGTGTCAAACAGCAGTCAGTCTGCACTAACTCCCTGCCCAATAAAGAGCCCACACCTGAAACTGCGGCCTTGAGTTTTTAAGAACTCAAGGCCACCCATAGACTGAATCCATCCTGGGAGGGAATACAATTCAGTTCTTAGAGCCACTACTTGTACTTCTGCACTTACTTACTATTCTTTTATGGCTATTACTAAACTGTTACTGTTCTTATCATCACATTCAATCCTACTGGTTTACGACTTTTTCATTGAGATATTTTATTAAGGTAACGGCAGCTTCTTACAGCAATTTTCAAACATATAGAGAAATCTTGATAAAGACTGGTGTGGAAAACCTGAGACCAGACAGGAGACATATCCCATTTATTATTGTTTCAAAATAACTCTATGATGCAACGCATATAAAATGTACTAAGGCATCAGGAAGTGGAAAAGTAGCAGAGATTGGTGTATGTGTTATTTGGAGAAGGCTTCCCAAGATCTCAGCATTATTACAGCATCACAAAGGACAAGGACAAAGTTTGTGCCCGAAAGTTGGCCCTCTCTTTGCTTTGGATCAAAAAACCAGCTACATGCTAGGTCAGAAGGAGCTTGTAGGATGTGGAGTCAAGTACGCCCAAGCTCTGCTTGGGTGCCTGAAGAAAAAGTGACCTATTAGTGACCTATTGACTCCCCACTCCTTAAACAGAGAGCCAGGTCCATTTGTGACACAAGGATGGGCTTTCTTGAAACCAGATCTAACTTGTACCAGCTGAAATAAGTCCTCATCCTAAGCTGCCATCCCAGCAACCATTCCAGTAATGCTCCAAGACAAGGTACTCAAAAACAGCTCCCTCCTTCCCAAACTGCCACCTCTCTAAAGGGAAGGAACATGGAAATAGGTTTATCTGCTCTGATTATACACTGCTTTGGACTCCCCATTGCTGAAGGGAAACCTTGCAAAGCTGGGGCTAAAATGGCCATATATTTCCAGGGAATCACATATATGTTGTTCTTCAAACTGAAGTGCACAGATGAGGCTTTTCACAAAAGGCATGCTCTGCATGCTACCACAAATCAAAATAAAGAATAATTCACCTTTGAAGTGAGCTGTTTGTAGGCCAGAACATGACAGCAGATTAACAGAAAACAGCAATTCTCATGGCAGGGAGACTTGTCAGGAACGCAGGACATGGCACCGCTGCCTCTGAGTCACTAGGAAGCCAATCCCAAGCACTATGCCAGGGAACAGGAGCACAAGACTTTCATCTCACAACCAACGTCCCAACTGCTTGCATTCACAAAGCACCCTGATGGCTGTCAGTGCTGGCAGGCTCACAAAGCTCCACATCTCCTGACATCCCTCTCACAGTTTCAGTCAAGTTAGATGCCTGGTTTCCCGTTCCCAGCAGCTGTGAAGTGTTGCTTTGCAACTCTAGGTAGGGTCTAGCTTCCAGCCCAGATAGACAAGCATTTCAGACATGGTTAGTTTGCTTCTATTTTTTCTCCATTGAAGTAGGCTGTTTTACACTATCTTATCACTATCAAACCTACAGTTTTCAAGGTACAACATTATCTTTTTGTACTCCAGAAACTACAAAATAGTTACTTGAGCACTATTAGCAATCTAAAGACGAGTTTAGTCAGCAGAATGAACTCACCCCCAGTGAAACAAGGACAGAACGATGAGCACTTTGCAAGCCATGAAATATTCACTGTATTCACACATTAGTTTCCTCCCCACCCCAGCAGCCTTCATCCAAACCCTAATGCTCAGGCTGGAAAGAAGGCACCAAACCAGCTTCCGACAGCCAGGGCACAGCAGGTGAGGAACACCAGAGTAAAGCAAGGCTGCAACAATGGCGTACCTTGCAGCCAGGACAGAGGGTCGCTGAAAGAAGCCATGAGTGTGAGGGGAGTTGTGCAAAAAACAACTGTCAGATGAGCAATTTGTGCTGAAAAAACAAGATGATGCTTGGACCTGGGAGAAGAGATGCTAGAAAAGCAACAAGCTGGGGCCGAATTAGTCAAGGGTCTCTGCACATTTGAGACCTTTCCAGATTAACCATGAAATACAGTGAAGTAACGGACCGACGCTGGCAAAGAAAAACCCAAACCATCCTTTGTCAACATTGCAGAACAACACAGGAGGGCAGTGGACTCCCCACGCCAAGCAGCAGCCATGGCTTGGAGCAAGGGCTGCACGGTACCTGTAGTGCCTGGTGTCCCGAATGGGCCGATCGCTGCTGAGTTTGTCGCTCTCTAGCTGATTAAAAGCATGCTGGCGGTAGGGGTCTTCTCCGGCCTTCAGCAGCTTTGAGGACAAGTAAGCCTTTTCGTCAAAACCCCTCCGGCTGTTCTTCTCTCCTTGGGGAGCCCTTGTCATCTAGAGCAGAGACAAGCATCAGAGCATCAGGGAGAGCAGCCAACTCATGTTTAGACAAAGGTAATAAGTTCAGACACAGGTACGCTAAGGCAGGTTGTTTGCCACACATCTGGAAGTGGCTCAGTTATGGCGGAAGAGCTTGGAAAGGAAAGCAGGAAACCCTCACAGACATGGTGTTGTAATTGCCTTCTCCGAGGAAGACTGCAAGCCTCGGTATTCTCACCGACTGAACTTGGGATGAAAGCTGCTGTTCCTGATAGCACAGGCAGAGCCAAATTCCCCTTAGCACTTGTTGCGCAGAACGTGCAAGACTGCAGGCATTTGGAAATCCTTCCAGGCAACGCGGGTTTGAAAGCAGCCTCCAGCCAATGTGGCTGAAACACAGTATTTTGAGGAAGAACAGCTTCAGCCTTTCAGCAATCACTATCGCATACAAACACAGAGGCAGCTGATTTAACAGGTTCCTTGCTGTGCCTTGCCCAGCTTTGCCCAGTCCCACAGAAGTCCGTGATAAAGTTGGAAGCTGCATGTGACTGTCCCCAGTCCCACGCAAGAGCTAAAACACCTGGGCCATCCCTCTCCTCCCCTATTTTTCCTCTAGCCTTCATGCGCCACAGAGCCCGGGCAATGCCAGCACCTGAAGACCATTCACTAGGGCCACTGGGAGGGAGGACAGGCACAGTTCTAGCCCATGCTGAACTCTTAGATACGAGATTTTGGTTGGAAACAACCTAGAAACTGTAAAATATTGGCTTATAAAGCAATCGGGATTGTTTATACAATAAAAGTAGTTTAACAAATTGTCTATGGTAGCCATTTGATAGACCAAATCATGAAGAAGCCATAAAATGCTCCCAGCCTTGTACGAAGGAGTGCTGGAGCTCCCTAAAACTGCTGAAAAAGGCAGATTCTGGCACATCCACATCTCATCCAAAGCACTGGACAATCCCCAGATCTCAAGATCCTTCTGTGTAAAATTTGGATACCTTCTAATACTAGGCTTGATCACACTTCTCCCTCTATAAGGCTCCTTTTAGGAGTTTTAGAGGGCAAGAGACCATGGACTGGTCCCCAATATCACACAGCGTTTTGGTCAAGCCATCTAAATGGATTGGGAAACAACTCAAGAGACACAGCAACACGGCAAATTCCTGAAGCAGGGGAGCGCTTAGAAGAACAAACACCTCTGCACCCTTCTCCGAGGTCTGCACCCTGCAGTGCAGACAGCCCTAAGAGAACCAGACAGTTGGGTAAGACGATGGCAAATGAAATTCAGCGTAGACAAGTGCAAGATAATGAACATTAGAAGAAACAAATTTAACTACTTATGCACACTGATGGATTTCAAACGAACCGTGACCACTCAGGTTACGGATCTGAGCGTCCCTGTGGACAGCTCAATGAAATCCCAGACTTGGTCTGCTGAGACGGGAAATATAGCAAATCGAGTGCACTGTGAATGGGACAGAGAAAACTGAGACCATCATGAACGCTGTTATATGAAATCAGTGACAGCTCAGCAGCCAAGGCCAGAGTGCAAGTTTTGTCAAACTGGTCTCTGGAAGGAAGCTACTGTAGGATGAAGAGAAATTAAAGGTTAGGACTATTTGATTTGGAGAAAAGGTGAATGAAGTGAGAAAAAAACTGAAGAAGGCCCATAAAATTATGCCTAATACAGCCAAGGTCAGCCCGATGCTCAGATTTCCATTTCTTATCATACAAGAACGAGGGAAACATCTTTTCATAGAACAAAAAAAAAAAGTGCCACTATTTTCAACACAAAGAAACTTATTCAACCACTGCACAACCAGGCTGCTGCATATGGATTTACCCTAGTGCAGGACTCGCATAGGCACACTTTGGCAGATTAAGTCTGTCTCCATTCCGCCACTCCAGGCAGCGAGCGCCCTGCCCTGCCGCCCCTCCGTGAGGGACGCCGTCGTCCCCCTGCGCCCCTCGCAGCGCCTGCCACCGCAGCACCGGCTGGGCATGTCGCTGGGTTAGGGCAACGGCTCAGTCATCTGTACGGCTTCCACAGCCTGCTGTCTAGACTCTCCCTTGAAATTATATTTTCAGTGCGACGAGGAAAATATTTATTTTCGTACCTGTAAAAATTGAAATGTTTTCCTCCTTTAATTCATACTAGGAGTTTTGTCAAACTTTGCTTCCATTTCTCTTTTTCCTCTTGCCCTAGAAAACAACACTGATTTGTAGCAAAAGCCTGGCTTATCACACGCCTCTAAATATTTTGCGGTCACTCACTTGCCCTGTGCTACTTATCTCTGTCTCTTCAAGCCCTGGAAAAGCAACAGCTTGTTTTGATTTATATTGCCAGGAACATCTTGCAAAATGCTGGAAGCAGCAACAAGTCTTCAGGAGCCATT
>NW_009217344.1:0-204 GCF_000690835.1 Fulmarus glacialis
TCCGCTTGCCTGGGTGGCATATGACATCTTCCTTGAAGGGATACCTTTCCTTCACGCCTGACAGGAGTCGCTTCCAGTGGCTGAGGGATTGTGACCTTTTTCCAATCACTTTTTCAATGCCCCCTTCCCTAGAAAGGGATCCCAGCTGCTTCGCTTCCCTAACCTCTAATTCCAAGCTACTGGCCCCGTTATCCCAGCATTGGA
>NW_009217345.1:0-11972 GCF_000690835.1 Fulmarus glacialis
ATATTATTTAATTTTTTAATTTTACTATCTTTTTAAAAGGATTGAAGCTCTGTTTTTCAAACTTTCTTTGTCCAAAACTATTTGTGATCTGGTTCTTTTGCATCTGTCATTCATAGTGGAACAATTCCCTTTCAGTACATTTCAACAGGCTATCTCCTCACAAAACCTTAACATACTGGGCTGTCACTTCTCTGTCCATTAGTGGGACTGAGAGGAAGGGACCAACATCCTGTTCCCTTCTAATCTCATTCATCTAACTAGACTCCCTCTGAAATTTAAATGCTATTATTATGCTATCTCATACGATTTTAACACTGAGTCAGTATTCAGTAATTTGTGTAAGGTTTTGTATTTGTGTAGCACACAAAATATGTTTAACTGTTCTTGCTTTCTCTTAATTCTTTTATTTCAATTTCATATTTTTAAGTTCTCTGTCTACTATTTGCATTGCCTGTTTTATTGTCACATTAAATATTCCTTTTTCAGTTAAAACGTTTTGTCTGCTGAAGTTGAGTTCAAAGTTTAAATTCTGTTCATGCTGAGCATTCTTTGTAGAGCTATAAAATTAAGAGTTGAAGAAAAGTGTGAATATCTGTAGAATGGCCTTGAAATTGCTTAATAAAATGGTATTGCTGCATGAAGAAAATTTTTTTGATTAGAAAAAAAAAAAAGGAAAAACTTTATTCATCCTAAAGTGCCCTAAGATTATTTAAGTCACAGCAGGTCCTTTTCTTGTGGAAAAATGCTAATTAAAGGTATGCTATTTTAATCTCAAGATTTATTCACGCACTGAAGATTCGAACATCCCAACTGCCCGATTGTCTGCTTCAGAGAAGTTTAATTTTGTTTTATATCATACTACTTTTAGATGCGAGGGTTAGAGGTAGAATATAAAAGTTACGTAATTTTTCTTGCCATTTTTTTAAACTTGTGATTAATAAAGAATTCAGCATTATAGCATTAACCCCTTACAATTATTTTTTCAGGCAAAATATAAAATAGGATATTTGTCATTAAAGTATCCATCCCATTTTTTGGATGAAAAGTAGTTACATATAACAATTCTCTGACTGATAATAAGATGTTGATACCTCTGATTTAAATAGGCAAAGGCGTATTCTTTTCACCTGTCATGTTCAGATCGATACAAAATCATGTCAGAAGGTCCAGTACTTAAGGGTATGTGTATACGGTTGTGCAGCTTTTGAAAGTTGTTCACTCATCTGAAATGGCGATAGTGAGATTGTAGATCAAATTATAGTTGAGGAGTTTGTATCAATCTGAAGCAGTCTTTTCAAACTTCTAAGCCAGTAAGGTTTTCTGGATCGAATATGTTGTGCCTGATAAAAAGAAGAATTAACCTACTAAGTGGGTCAGCTGTCAGGTGGGCTGTTTAAAATGAATGAATGTGACAGTGAAAAAGGCAAGTGGTGGTTGAGTTAGTGTATATTGAATATAATGGTAGACCATTATTAGTATAAAGGAAGGAAACAACGAGGGAATGACCATTCTCCCATGATGGTAAAGGATAAAATCTACCTTGGAAACCCTATTAATTTGGTCAGTAGAAATACTAGGAATTCAGTTTAGTTTTTGAGTCTACCCATGGAATGCAAAAGTCTTTTTTTTCCTGGGAAATCACAAATTCTTTCTGCTGCATTCATCATTGCCTCAGTGAGGTAGATATTCTATGGTTACTTCTTACCTAATTTGAAGCCATGTTAGTTAGATACTTTTTAAAGCAGCACTGATCTCCATGCATTGATTCGACTTTAGTGTAAGTTCATGGTTTTTACTCTGTAAGTAATAATAATGACAACAGAATCACCAGTGTTGTCACCTGCTCATAACAGTGTTGTCATGAAAGAAAGCATGTTTTAGTTAAGAAATCTTTCTTTAATGGGATGATTTTCTACTTGCCTTTAAGGTCTTCTGGTAAATATTTGTTTACTGTCATAGAACATATGCATTGTTGAATTTTCCAGTAGGTTTTTTTCCTATACCATAGCATTGGCCATGTTATTGCCAACATAATATAAAGGCTGAAGTATGTAGTATGAATAGCTGTATGAAGGTGAGGAAAATTCAAGTTGCTCTAAGGTTCCCCTCTCCTTGTAATTTATGCAGAAAAAATGAGGGATTGGTTGTGAGCTTTTTTTGGGTGCATAGAAGGTAAGTCTTTAAACTTCCTGTGAGAGCAGTTTGCATGAAATGCAGAGAGACAGAGCTTGTAAAATCTGTCGATTTTACCAACACAGTGTCAATCATTATGTGCTTTTCTCCCTAATAGGCAAATAAGATTATCAGAAATTCAATGGCATTACAACAAGCACCTTCCCAGTACGCCTGTAGTAGTATCCTAATAATAGGAATATTATTGTCCTACTTCCTATAGACATACCCTGCAGTTGTTTCTCAGAGGTCAGGTTCCTTAATTTTATGCTTGTTCTGCAGAATTTTTGGAAGGAGTATGTGGTTTATCTTCAGCTTTAGTTTGGAGAATGTTAAAAACTTCTGGAACAAAACACCAGAACACCAGTTTCTATAGAAGACTACGTACATTTGAAGTCCTCTTTTTTTCCCTTTTCTTTTTATCTTTTTTTTTCTTTTTTTTTTCCTTAAATACATTGACTTAATAATTAACTACTGAAGTGGACCGATTATGTGATCTCAGTTGTATGCCTTTACTTAATCAAATCCTTAGTGACTTAAATCACTGAACAGGATTATTTTTTCTCTTATACAGGGAGGGTAAATTTAATCAAAGTGTCAGTATTACCTAATGCAATTATTTTTCCGGAGTATAACAGAGATTATTTCAGACAGCTTAAAAAGCAAACAGCACTTGGAGGTTATTATGACTAAACCGATCCGTTGTTTAAGGATACTGCAGAAATCTGTAAAAATTTTCTTCTTTGAATCCATAGCTCATAAAAGCAGTAAGAGGGTTTTGTTTGCTTTTGAAGGACATCATAATGATTAACAATAGTAATAAATCAGATTAATCAGTGCATAAATCTTAATCATATTGTTCTGTGACTCCAACTTTTGTTGTTCAGAAGATCCAAGTTGTTATTGATGGCTGTGCAGGTGAGACTACAGTGTAAATACTGCATTTTCCAGGGAGTTTGTAATATTTACTTAGTTTAAAAGCCTTAGATTCTGGAGTTGTTAATCACATGCATTTGAATCTAAGGACAAATGTGTTGTCTCCCCTTCCTTCCATGCCCTATTTTTCTTATAATTAAATGAGCTGGTATGCTACCTCGGTATCTTACACTCCATATAGTTAAGAGGAGAAAGGCCTAGGGCCCTATTGTAGGTGTTGGACCATGAGTGAGAGTGTCTTGATTTCATAGAGTAACTGAGTGCCTGAGTTCCAAATTTGCTAAAGTTGGATTCTATGAATATTTCTGATATGTTTCCTTTTGATAAAAAACATAGTAATCTCATCTTTCTGATTAGCTCGCACATATTATACGTGATTCCAAAAAGTTTAACAGTTGTTATAACAGTTATGTACGTGAACAAATTTCGGATTATTTCTTTCTATCATATTTGTCTCAATAGCTAAGAAATCTTTCCAGCTTGGATCTGCGTCATATCACAGAACTGGACAATGAAACCGTGATGGAAATAGTAAAGAGATGCAAAAACCTTAATTCCCTCAATCTGTGTCTGAACTGGATCATTAATGACAGGTAACTTCACTATAGCGTCTAAAATGAGTGTAAAGCAAATGTAACTAATTGTATTAGTTGAGAATAATTCCTCGTGGCTCGGGTGTTGGAGGAGATCAATAAAAGCAAGCAGTGTTTTGTGAGTGTTTGTTCTTGCTTGTTTTGGTTAAATCATCTAGACACATGTTTTACAGGGTGTGTATTTCTGTAGTGGAGAAAAGTTGAGTTATAACTGCATGTTAGCAGTAATCTGTTTTCTGTACATTTCATGAGAATGTGCTCTTTACCATATGTGATTGAAATGTACAATTGCAATTATGACTCCTTCAGTAGGTAGCCGGGATTTAAACAAGATTTATATGCATACAAACAATGAAACATATTTTCGACTACATAAGGGAAAATAAACTGCTTGTGGCTTAAGTAGTGGAATTCAAGTTTTTTTAGAAAGCAACAAGTCCTCTCCAGAATGAGACTGAAAGAATAACTGGGGTATTGCCTTAGGCTTTTCCTTTTGAACAGAATTCCTCCTATCCTGCTGTATTCTGTCCTTTTCATCTAGTAATTTATTTTAACATTAAGTAAATGCACACAGATGATGTACAGTTATATTGCTGATCAGATGAAAAATGAAAAATATTGACAATTTTAAAAGTGGAAGTTTCGTTTTAAAATGAGAAAATGGAGCAAAGCCACTACCTCAAAGTGCACAGGAAAAAACATTTTGAATTACTTTCAACAGATTGGTTTATTATAACTGGTGCTTTAAACAGAAGGAAGGAGACACTTTTAACAGAGAGGGGTTCTAAAACAGTTTCCTATGAACCAGAATGATGTGTTTTAGCAATTGTACTTCTTCACCATGGTTACAGATTTTTTTTTTTCTAACATACTCTCTTTCAAGGTCTTCTGAAGTCTTTAAGAATGTACTAAAGTGTAAATGAGGTTAGACTTTAGTGAAAGTATGTTCTAAAAATACTAAAATTGAAATGTGTTGAATAGGAAGCACCACTGAACTTTTACTATACCTCCTTTTAGCCTTTAAGACAGTTTTTTGGTTTTGTAGGTTTATGTCAGACCCTTAATGTAACTTCACTGGTTTTGAAAGCATTCAGTTGCCTCAGATCTTTCTGTCTGTAGGGCCTTATTTTCATATGCAGAGTAAGCCTACTGTAATGGAGAATTTTAGAATAAATCAGAGAAAATACTAAGAAGAGAAACGTAAATTTAAAAGACAGGCATTTTTCAGGTTTTAATTAAAGTACTTAGAAATGTATATCTTTCTGCATGAACGTTTTGAGTAGGACAGTCTTCTAAGTATCATCCAAACTGATGTCAAACTGTTCTTGAAATTGCTTTACTAGAATTACTGGAATAAGAAATACATCTTTTAATTATAGGCATATGACTCTAAAACTTCCTATTGAATATAGCTAGAATTATGAAGCTTCACAAGAAAAGGAAACCTTTTCCAGCAATGACAGATAACCTGCTGTAGTATGTAAACTTTTAGATCGTTGACTTTTGTCTCTCTAGTTCTTTCCATTTTGTGTTTATTTCTGATCATACCTGTCAGTACCTTTTCAACATGCAACTGATAACTAAAAATTGATGCAAATTTAAGTTTAGCTATTTAAATTAGCTTCTAGCTAAAAGCAAACCAAGAGAAAATTTGGAAAATAATTAATGCCTTTGTTAAATCTTACTCATAGGCAATTCATTTGGCAATTCAAGTATTTTTCCTATTTTACAAGTAAGATGAAGCTCCAAATACTAGTCTTAACTGAATAAAGTCACTTCCTCTACTCGTCCTAAATGCTAAAATAAGAATTGCTGAAAACTATGTAAAAGGAATGCAATACAACCACTGGGCTTTAATCAATGTAGGCACCAGTTCAGCAGAGTATTATGAGCATATTGACTTTAAGGATATGAGTGATCCTTCAGAAGTTCACAGGACTGTTCAGGTGCTTACCTTTGATAAAAACCCAAGTTAGTTTAAATTAACTAAATTAGTTTATTAATGATTTAGGGCAAGATTAGCTTTTTTTTTTTTAAATTATTTGATGCCATTTGATGGCTCCTAGTCAGAGGGGATGTCAAGAGGAGATTTGAGTAAACCTTCTGTTTATCATTGTTTCCAACACACATGAGATAGTAGCAGTCTAATGTTTTACCTGACTCTTGGTTTTAAAATAGAGAGATCAGTTCTACCACCTCACCCCCCCACCCCCCATTATCAAGCCTGCATACTTGTAAGATCCAACTATATAGGGCTTGTATTCCAGATTTTTTTCAAACTTAACAGGACACACTTGTGTTCTCTCTAGAATGACTGAGGCTTGGGGTTTTTTCTTTTCTTTAAAGCCTTGGAAAACTGTTCTCCTGCATTCCTTTGTGCAGAATCAAGGGTGACAGAAATCTAGAAAGTTCTCAAAAATACTGGTATAGCTTAGAGATGTATCTGTGAATTATCTCTTAAAGGTAGTTGATTATCGGTAGGTTTTATAGCAGAATTAAATCACTGGTTTTAAAACTTTTATTTTAGATTTCTTTATTGTTTCCAGAAATCCATAAAAGTTCACAGCAAGGCTGTGGCCCCAGAACATTTATAATGCTCTCTTGCTTGTGACACAGTGTTAGATCTGGTGCTGTGACCATTACATTTCTTGCTAAGTGACTGAAAGGAACTGAAGCTTACAGAGCGCAAGATCTCTGCATGGCAGGCACTTGCTAAGATTTTTGGTGCTGTGAGTCTTTTGCACGTGCAAGAATTAACAAGAACTATTATTTTTCTGTTTTGATTAAAGCTATTTATGTTTTTGAAAGTATGCCTCTAAAAGGCTTATAGCTAAGGCAAAAAATATGTCCAGTATATTCAGTTGAGATACTCTTGACATTAGTTTTAAAATAAAAGAAAAATAGGTGTCTCATAATGACTTGTTAAAAAGTTTCTTAAAGTTGATAGTTAAGCCAGATCAAAAAAACCCTATTCAAGTAATCTAACATTATGATTTCTTCTGTAAGTATTACAGCTCCCTCAGAAGCTTCATATATTATTTATCATGTTGGTTAAATATGTTATAGAAACAGTCCTACTACTTCTTTCAAATATGAACAAAACCAAACTTGCGAATTCTTTTAGTATGCATCATGAGTAGATTATCTCAGGTCTTTGCAATTGGAAAGGAGTAAAAGTGAGTTTTCTGTACACGGTGATGTGAATAATACACTCTGAGGCTTGATTTAAATAACCTTGTCATCCTGAACCTGTCTTAATGGTCACTGCATTTGTTCTTTTGAATTTCAATTGATACAATAAAAATAGTGACATTTAGAAATAAACTCATGGGAGATTCAGGAAAATGTAATATGATGTACTGGCAAAGTTTTCAGAGGTGTGTGATTTTTCTAATAGTTTGAGGAACATCTGCTATGTATTATATCCATAAATGATCAAGGAGCGAACAGCAGTTAATCTAACATTTTTTTGTGAATCTTATCTCTGTGGACTTTGAGTTGCAATTCACTTCAACTTCTGTATTACATAATTCATCTAGAGATGGACATTTAAAAGCTGTGTGGTGACTGTGGAGTCTTTAGAGTATTTCTGCTTGCTTAAGTCATCCTTCTTACTAAAACCCTCCCTTAGTAATATTTGTATAGGTGGTGTTTGCCAGCCCATATTGTATCTATGGTTCTTCTAATAAACATCACGGTGCGGGGAATAGTGCAGATAAGGTAAGGAATTTTATCTAGAGCTAGAGTGAGATTTTTTGATGCCGTAGCACTGCCAGTCATCCGGGGTAAGGTTCCACCTGCATAACAAAATTAATGATTGATTTTGCAGTCAGAGGACAAAAATTTCCCAACCATTTGAGAACTTTGGTCTGTCCTCTGTAGGTGGTGCCAAGAGTTCTTGTGATAATGTCTCAAGAGAGCTGTATTTTTTCACATAATTTATCACACACTGATTGTAGGTGATCGTTAACAGGTGCTGGATTTGCAGAGCATGTGGAGGTTGCTGAGTAAGCTATGGTTGTGACCTGAAGGCAGATATGCAGTGTCTGCATGGCACAGTAAAACAGCAAGTAATGTTGGTTGATGACCTTGCAGTGGTATCGCTTACCGCAATCAGACTTCTGATTAGTGATGTGGGGGAAGACAAGCGTTATGTGCACGTCCCTGAGCTTTCAGCACAGATGGGAAACCTGAATGTGGTGTAATTAAATCAGTTCTGAGAAACCTGCTGTCCTTCTGCAGTGCTTTTATGAAATATCACAGTGGATAAACCAGAGAAAATGGTGTAATGGAACAGTCTCCCCATATTGTAATGATTAAGACTTGTTGGTGAGGATTCTGGTTGGAGTCCAAGATGTATTTCCACTTGGAAATACAGACTTCTGACAAGGGTAGTAGTCAGGAAGTCAAGATATGAAAGAAATTCAGAGGCAACATGGTAAATGGTTGGAAGCCAGACTGTAAGGCTGAAAACCAAAATGTGCAGCAGCACAGTCAGGAGAAAGGAACATTTTCTCCTTTGAAGAGGCTCCATCTGCTTTATTCTGGGTCATTAATGCAGCATCATTTTCTTAGGATTGGGTATCATACTTGTTGGCATAGAGCATATGGGGCTTTCTACGTTGTTACTTAGCAGAGTAAATTGTTAACGTGGTCTTCCATATCCTAGATAAGTGTTTAAAAAATTTATGTTGACTGCCTACCATGAGTTCATGTGAACCCATGTAATCAGCCTTGGGAGCATCTGCTGTGATCTGGATGTGTTGTGGGTAGAGGATACAATGCTGAAAATGGTCTCAGCAGGTGATTAGCTCACTATGTTTATTCCCACAGCTGCTGGTGTATGTGAATGCCCCAACATTTCATTAGCAGACATGAGCATCAAATCAGTAGCTCAGTTCCTACAGTATATTTCTAATAAAATGCAGGTCTAGTGAATGCTAGAATTATTAAAAAAAAAAAAAAATAAAATGAATCTTCTCTTCCTGAAAGTATAAGTCGCTGTATATTTGTTGCGGAAATTATTTTAATAAAATTACTTCTAAAATAAAAATGTATAAAGCTTTCAACTTGGCTGTATTTTTGCACAGGCAAAAATGTTCATTTTATCTGTAGTGACTACAAATGCTAATATAGCATCTTAATATTCATCACCTTTGATCTGACTGAAGTGGAAATGTGCTTCAGGAGCACTGATACATATTCCTGTCATTTTGTGTAATCTGGACTTGGGGATATAGTAGAGCCTTCCAGAAAAGTATCTGTACTTTTTTGATATTTGTCATGAATCATTCTAGGTGAATACTAGCGTTTCTTAATTCTAATTTAATTTCATCCTCTCAGTGTTATCTGAAAGATGATCTCCTTTGAGTTCTCTGCATATTTATCAGGTGTTTAGTCAGCTACATTAAAAACTTGAATCCATAAAAAGTTATATAATGTAACAGAAATGAACTTTACTTTTAAAATTTCTTATTCTTTTGAATGTCAGACTTTTTAATTAAATTTGTAAGAAAATTTGCTTCACCCTGCAGGTGCGTTTTGTAAAATGATTCAAGGCTGACTGTCAGATTTTTTAAAATTTCAAAATAAAGCATAAAAGTCAGACAAAAAGATAATTGGCATGCTTTGGTGAATTAACTCTTCAAATTCTGGGTTATCTTTTTTTTCTTTTTTTTAATTGATGATGAAAAAGTATATGAAAAAATACTCCTTTGTGGTTAGTCCAGAGTAGTGGGTTAATGTTGGCTAGCTGCCAGATGCCCACGCAGCTGCTCTGTCATTCCTCCTGCCCCCTGCTTCCTCCAACAGGACAGGAGAAGAAAATGAAATGGAAAATCTCATGGGTCGAGATAAAGGCAGGGAGATCGCTCATCAATTACTGTCATGGACCAAACAGACTTGACTTGGGGCAGATTAATTTATTGCCAATTAAAAATAGAGTAGGATAGTGAGGAAAAAAAGGGCAAAAATAAACCACCTTCCCTCACCCTCCATTTCTTCCCAGGCTTAACTTCAATCCTTCATTCCCAACTCGTCTACCTTCTCCCCCTGAAGCAGCGCAGAGCGGTGGGAAACAGGAGTTGCAGTCCGTTCATAAGACTTCATCTCTGCCACTCCATCCTCACACTTTTGCTCTGTTCCAGCATGGGCTATTGTACTGGGTTTATGTGGCAAGGTTTTGGGAGTGGGCGGGCTGCAGGGGTGGTTTCTGTCAGAAGATGCCAGAAGCTGCTCCTGTGTCGGACAAAGCCAGTTCCAGCCAGCTCCAAAATGGACCCGCTGTTGGCCAAGGCTGAGGCAATCAGCGATGTGGTAACATATTTTAGAAGGGCAAAAAACACTGCACAACAGCAGCCAGGAGAGAGCAGTGAGAATATGTGAGAGAAACAGACACCAATATCAGTGAAAAAGGAGGAGGTGCTCCAGGCACCGGAGCAGAGATTCCTCTGCAGCCTGTAAAGACCATGGTGACGCAGATTGTCCCCTGCAGCCCATGGAGGTCTGTGATGGAGCAGATATCCACCCTGTAGCCCATGGAGGACCCCATGCTGGAGCAGGTAGATGTGCCCTGAGGGAAGGTGTGACCTTGTGGAGAGCCCACACTGGAGCAGGGTCTGGCAGGAATTGTGGCCCCTGGAGAGGAGCCCACACAGGAGCCCGTTTTCTGGCAGGACTGTGACCTTGTGGGGGACACACGCTGGAGAAGGTCGTGAAAACCGTCTCCCGTGGGAGGGACCCTATGCTGGAGCAGGGGAAGAACGTGAAGAGGAAGGAGCGACAGAGACAAAGCATTATGAACTGACTGCAACCCCCATTCCCCATTACCCTGCGCCGTTTGGGGGGCAGGAGGTAAAGGATAAAGGAGTTGTGAGTGAAGTTGAGCCCAGGAAAAAGGCGGGGGAGAGGGGTGTGAGGTGTTTTTAAATTTTTTCTTAATTCTCATTATCCTGCTCTCTTTAATTGGCAATAAATTAAATCAGTTTCTTCAAGTCAAGTCTGGTTTGCCCATGATGGTAATTGGTGAGCAATCTCCCTGTCCTTATCTCAACCACAAGCCTTTTTCACCTTACTTTCTCTCCCTGTCCTGCTGAGGAGGGGGAGTGAGAGCGAGCAGCTTGTGGGCCCCTGGCCACCAGCCAGGGTTAACTTACCACAGCTATCCACAGGCTACTGTGTTTCAGGAACTGCTCCAGTATGAGCCTTTCCCATGGGCTGCAGCTCTTCAAGAACTGCTTCAATGTGGGTCCCTTCCATGGGGTACAATCCATAAGGAGCAGACTGCTCCAAGCATGGGTTCACCACAGATCACAGTTTCTGCCAGAAGACATGCTTCTGCATGGGCTTCTCTCCATGGGCTGCAGCTTACTTCAGGGCATCTCCATCTGCTGCAGCATGGGACCCTCCACGGGTTGCAGTGTGGATATCTGCTCCATCATAGTCCTCCGTGGGCTGCAGGGGCACAATATACTTCACCATGGTCTCCTCCAGGGGCTGTAGGGGAATCTCTGCTCTGGTGCCTGGAGCATGTCCTCTCCCTCCTTTTTCTCTGACCTTGGTGTCTGTAGGGCTGTTTCTCTCACATTGTGCTGCTGTGCAGCATTTTTTCATTTTCTTAAATATGCTTTCCCAGAGGTGCCATCATCTTGGCCTGATATAACTCTACTAAAATATTTTATGGTAGTTTCTTTGACCTAAACACACAGAAAACAAAAAATAAAACACTATTGTGTCTGTTAGCTATCTCTACTGTTTATATTCTTCCATAAATAACTCCAGTTTCATTCTTGTCATAGGTTAGCCTTGTCTAACAGCCAAACACCCACCTAGCCACTCATTCCCTTCTCAGCAGGACCAGAGGGGAAAAAAAAAAAAGGGAAAAAATTGGAATGAAAAAGCTCAAGGGTTGAGATAAAGACAGGGAGATCACTTACCAGTTACTGCCAAGGGCAAAACAGATTTGAGTTGGGGAAAATTAATTCTGATTTATTACTAGTTAAAGTAGATTTGGGTAGCGAGAAACAAAAAGGCAAACATTAAAACAACACTTTTCCTGCCTCTTTCCCAGGCTTAACTTCACGTCTTCACTCCTGAGTCCTCTACTGCCCTAAGCAATAGAGGGGGATGGGGAGAGGGGTGTTACAGTCAGTACACAGTGATTCCTCTCTGCTGCTCCTTCCTCATGTTTCCTCTGCTCTGATGTGGGCTCTCCATGGGCCACAGCTCCTTTAGGAGTATCCGTCTGCTCTGGCGTGGGTTCATCCATGGGCT
>NW_009217345.1:12003-99035 GCF_000690835.1 Fulmarus glacialis
TCTAGTGCAATGGAACACCTCCACCTCCTCCTTCCCTGACCTTGGTGTTTGTACTGCTGTTTCTCATGTTCCTTCTTTTCCCTCCTCCTCTTTGTGTTTGGTGGGGTTTTGGCTTGTTTTTGCCCTTTCTTAAATAAGCTTTCCCGGAGGTGCCACTGTCTTGGCTGAGGGGCTCAGCTATGCCTTGGGTCTCTCTGTAGGAGCCAGCTGTGTCCAGCACAGGGCAGTCCCAACCTCTCCTCATCGAGGCCACCTTGCAGCCCCTCCTGCCAGCACCTGGGCATCTGCACCCAGTACAGTGGTTTTTCATTTCACAGCTAAGACTAAGTTACTGGGGTCAGGTTTTTTCCCTAACCAATTAAAATGTGAAGTTGCGTTCTTACTATGATTATCGAAACAGATATTCTGTAATATTTCATCACAACTTTGAGGTAGCATTTATGCTGCAATGTTTCAGTTGGTAGATTTGGGAGTTTTCACTCATACCTTTTTTCAGTGAAGTGATACCTTACATAATTTAGTTTTTGCTCTCGTTGCACAGTACTGTGTGAGAATGACATCTTATATGCCCAGGAATGCAAGATGAACTTCCTGCGGAATTTAGCAGTGGTCACACATTTGTGCCATTTTGTATAACTTTGGTTTAAACGCTATGTTACTTTTCAGTCCAGTCTGCAAGTGGTTTGAAAAAAATTTGGGGTATTGTTCAACACATATCTCAGCAGTTATCCCTCAAGTCCTATCCTTATCAGTTAGTAGTCCTTTCAACTTCTAGTTATAAGCCCTGAACCCACTTTATAAAGGCTTCTGAGGACAGTTTCTTTGGCATTGTTATCAAAGAAATTATTTTTTACAAACATTTGATTGGAACAGATCACTCTCATACAGTCTGCAAAGTTTAACCAATGATAAAAATCAGAATGAATTTTCTATGATTAAGTGTAACTGTCCATTTATTGAGGTTTTAGCCTGCTAATTCTACTTCTCTCTATGACTAGTATTAAAAGAAATTTTTTTTTTAGGAATCATTTTCTGGTGGAAATGCATGTTATCAGAAAGAGTAAAACTTTCAAGCTATTGTCATGATTTGCCACCCTTTTATCTTTCTTTACGTACTTGAAAAGTGGGGAAAATAGTCCGCTGTTGTCACACTGCTGAAATGTATGATAAATGAAGGTCTGTAAGCAGTGAAAATATGAGGAGGGTGATTAACTCTGACAATTCTCGTGTAAAAAACTCGAGGTGATAAATATCTCCTGTGATTAGTTACTAATTTAGTGCAGGGGACTAGCATCAGCCTGAACAATTTTATGAGTTGTGGCATAAAAAAAAATTTTGGAAGATAGGTATGCACTTGTTAAACCAAAGGAGAAATTGCTTAGACTTGATTGCTAATAATTAAAAATGGCAGACTTGACACAAATGTGGTTTGATTATTTTCTGTATGACATTCCTTACAGAAATTAAGAAAGTGCAATGTTCCCTAAAGGCATGGAAATGACAGTGTGTTATATATCTGAGTACTTAGTACATCATGAAAACTGAAAGGTTTTGTATATGTATCATTTCTGTACAGATAAAATATTTGCAGTGTTATAATTTGAAGTAGTACAGAAAAATAAAAAAATCCAACCTACTAATGCTCAGAAAAGAAGATGTAGTCCTTATTGCAATTACTGTTGCATTCTGAGATTACAGCCTATAATTCACCATGCAGTCAGAATAGACACAGTACTTGAAAAAAAGAGAGAAGAAGGGATGGCTGTCTTAATGATTTACTGCACTGACTATATTGTTTAGAGTCTGTCAGTATATCCATTCAAATACCTTTTGAAAGGAGCATGACCATGTTATAAATTTGCTTTAGACTATTCCCTGCTGTGTGGGTTCTAAGCTCAAAATTAAAATAATTTTGCAATTTTTTTTGTATTTTCTTTATGTGTAGGTGAGCATGTTACTGATGGCATCATGCCATCATATAAAGAGGAAATGTGTCAGATGCTATATGCAAATTGCCTTCAATCCTGATCAGGTTAACTCAATGATCCCCCCTTTTTCTCTTGTTAAAACCAAAGAAGGCTGGTATATGCTGAATTTTCAGTGATGTTAAATGTAGTTATTTTTGTGTGTTTAGAATTCAAGATTAACCAATAAGTACTGACTTGTAAAAGAGATGAAAAATTAATGTGCCTTAGAGAAGTTGTAGTAAGCTTGAAGAGGAAAATGGTGATGAAATCAAAATTGAGCTGACAGGATGAATGACTAGGTAGTACTGGAATTGGCAGTAATAATGTCATGAGGTAAAGAAGTAGTAACTTAAACTGAAAGTGGCGATCATCTTGATGCCTGTAGGATATAGGCAGTGAACAACGAGTGGTGCAACGAAAAAAAAAAAAATTAAAAGGCTAAACAGTGACTTATGTTTGGATTGGAGTCTCATTGACTTCTCTGCATACCCTGTGATCATGATCTACTGATTTTCAGAACCATGGTGAAGTGGTCTGAGACTTTCTTCAGTCCATACATCCAGTTTTTAATCTCATGGAGTGGGGAAGAAACTGGTATATACCCACCTTGTGTGCCAGAAGGGAGCTGGGACTCAGCCAGCTTGTACAGCTAACCTTCGGAGAGGCAGAGTGTTTCCAGGCCTCACAGTTCTAATACACACAGAGAAGACAGGAAACACCCTGCTCGCTCATTAAATATAGGTGAATTTTTCACTGGTAACCATTTTTATAATCTGTAGCACGTTCGCTGGTATTATGCCACACCTGGAGTACTGTGTCCATTTCTGGGCTCCCCAGTACAAGACAGACATGGACACACTGGAGAGAGTCCTGCAAAGGGCTGGAGCAGCTCTCCGGTAAGGATGGGCTGATAGAGCTGGGACTGTTCAGCCTGGAGAAGAGAAGGCTCAGGGGGATTTCATCAATGTATATAAACACCTGGAGGGAGGGTGCAAAGAGGACAGAGCCAGGCTCTTTTTAGTGGTGCCCAGTGACAGGACCAGAGGCAATCGGCACTCACTGAAACACAGGAGGTTCCCTCTGAGCATCAGGAAACACTTTTTCCCTGTGAGGGTGACCAAGCACTGGCACAGGTTGCCCAGAGAGGCTGTGGAGTCTCCATCCTGGGAGACGGGCTGTAGGTGGCCCTGCTTGAGCAGGAGGTTGGGCCAGATGACCTCCAGAGGTCCCTGCCAACCTCATCCGTTCTCTGATTCTCGTACTAACACTTGCTGTTAGAGATAGTTTGTGGTTTGATTGTTCAGTTAAGAAAAGGAGGTAGAATAAGTGAGCTTCACCATAGCAGCCATCTTCCTTGCTGTCTCCCAGTTTTTCAAGGTTTGTCATGATGTGTTTGGACAGACCATTATTTCCCGATTCTGGAAAATGTATTGGTGAAGCAGGACCTAAAGAAGGTCCTCAAGGAACATAAGACATATTGACATCATCATCATTGTTATTGCTTACAGTGAAGAGTGAGAAAAATTTGGTTTCTGCTCTCATTCCTTTCCTGTCTCCCCAAGTACCAATTACTTCCTCCTACTCTGCCTTATTTCATGTCTTTCCTTTTCCTCCCCTTCAGATTTCACTTAATAAGAGTCTAATTTATCTAACCAATGGCATTTAACAGATGATAGTGGGAGAGTTAAGAGCAATGCCAAAAGTTGTGCACCGGAACAGGTTTGCAAGGTTGCAGTCAATCCAGATTGTGGTCTGTAGTCTGCTACTGTTGCAGGACGATTGAAAACATTGTTTCCGAAGACAGAGACTGTTTTCTATATGGGATGTCATCCCTTCTTCTCCCTCCCCTGCCCCTGGCAACACTTTCCTACTTTTTCTTTAAAAAAAGAAAAAAAGAAAAAGCAGGACTAGGATCTTAGTACAATCATCAATGTCTAATCTGAAGTAGTTTTGTTTTTTACCAAAGAAGACAGCTAATACAATCTTTAGATGACCTAAAAGATTGCTGGAAAAGCAGTTTCTTTATAAATTTTCCCTGTTTCTAAAGGGGTAGAGTTAATATAAAACTAGTTTACAAGTACTTAGTGCTTTGTATTTCAGATTTCATATTTTTGCCAATGAGTTTAAAACATTTTTAAAGGTGGTTATTGCCATTCACATGATCAGCCAGTATTTCTGATGAAAATCCCATCTATGTTTAACTGTTTAGTTTTACACAGGGAAAGGTTCACCTTTGCTTTGCTGGGTCTATTTAGTTCTTTACAGTAGTACTTCTGTTTCCTTTGTGAAAAGAGGTCATGTTACCTCTTGAGATGCTGCAGCTAGCTGGATTTACCAAAACCTGCCAGCTTGTCATTAGTAAAGGCTTTTTCTAGATCTTTGATGAAGCATATGGATCTCTAATAAAGGAAGGGTTCTCCTAATATAGAGAGAAGTATCTTCTGGAGGATTGGCACTGCCAGTAGTGTTTTCCTAGCTTCTTTCAATTTTCCACTGTCAGAGGGAAAGCAAGCTACAATGAAATATTAACCTACTTGGAAAGCTGTTTAAATTGTGTGGCTAGTAAAAATAAATAGATTTTTCTTTTGTTCGCCTTTAGGACAAGAGTCTTCATAAATAGAAATGACAAGTCATTAATGATTAATACTTTAATTCCATTCCTATAAAATGAACTAATGTACTTTTAAATGAACATTCTATAGAAGTTAGCAAAACAACAAGCCATACATGATACATCTGGCATCACACCAAAAAATTTGTGTGTTAAAATAGACCTTACACTTCTTACCCGAAGATCGTGAGATTAAAGTTTTGGAACGATTTCTGATAGATTTTTGATATTTTTTCCATTTTATTTATCTTTAGTTATTTTTCTTTCAAAATGTATATATTTTAAAGTTTATGCTTTTGTTTCTTTGTTTTATTTCATATTTTTATGGTATGCAAATGTACACATACATATATATAATATCGTGTATGTAACAAAGAGAATTTTGAACATAGTATGCTATGCTTTCTGGGTGGCTGGTAACAGATTTTTGCATTTGTGTAGGCATGCTAAAGATGTTGAATGAATGAATGCTTCCTATTTAGGGAAGTCTAAGTCTAGATAAGAGTTACATTTAGGTAAGTTTCTAAATCTGAGTTACTATAATTTATTTGCTTCAGGAGTAACATATCAGACAGTAGTATTTTTTTAGCTGAAGCCACACTATGTTCCAGTTTCAGACTTTACCAAGAGTTAGGCATGCTAAACCCTTTGTGCCAAAACCTGAGGCTGAATGCAGTCTTTCTAAAAAACTTTGTTGCAAGAAAGATGCAGTCATTTGCTGCTTGCGCACCCTTCCCAGTGCAGAGAACAACAGAACCCAAAGGATAATTTTGGTCGTCCACTTATTATTAAACAAATGGGAATTTGTTTATTAAGCTGAATTTCGAACTCACGGATGTGTGCAGTGGATTATCTATTAATTGTTCTGCTATTCTCTGATTCTTTCCTGCTACAAATTACTATTAGCTAAGCTTTATTAAGAGTTATGCAGTACTGCCAATGCATGATGCTAGCTCCTTGAAAGTCCTTTTCAATGCTATGGAAGTTGCACCGTTTACTTCAATCCATAAATCAAGCATGAGTTGATTTTAAAAGGGAAAAAAAAAAGCATACTGGATTGGAAGAATACTGAGAGAAATTTTATTTTCGCAATACTAACAGGAGACAAAAGGCCTTTTATTGTTCTCAATTAATTGTACACTTGGTATATGATATAAAATGCATTCATTAAGACATATTTTCGGCATGTTTATAAATCATACATTGATTGACCTAGGATCTAACAAACTTAATTTTGTATGTTTTTGATTACTGTGACTGAGAAGGTATCTGTTTATACAATTCAGAATAAAAAACACTCTTGAAGTGTTTATTTCCTTACTAGAATCTCTTCAGGTGAATTTTACACACAAAGTCTAGATATCATTCTATTGTAGAAGTTGCTTTTCCATGATGATCTTGGCAGCTATCTATCAACAAGGCAGAACAATAAGCTTGTTAGACTGAACACTGAATAAAAGGTTACTAAGCAAGGCCTGTCAGATGGCATTCAAATATTCAGGCAATCTTTTCAGATATTGAAAGTACTTTCCTACTGTGAATAAAGTACTTAAAGCAGAAGGTCTTACCTTCAGAATTTTATAGCTCTATTGTCTATTTCTTTTGGCTGATAGTTTTTTTTAAAGTGATCCTTTAAACTTTGACATATGTAGGCTATATTGAGAGAATGCCTTTCCTCAGGTATTTGATACAGGCTAGATGTTTTGTTATACTTGCATTTTAGAAACTGCAGAAGAACTAAGAACATGAAATAGTTTGGTTAAAAATTCAGATGATTAATAGTGTATTATGACTATACTTGTGTTTACTGATATGTGACCCAATTCTCTAAAAATGGTTTATATAGATAGTGTGAATCTGTAGTCATTTAGACTCTTCTTATATAAACACATGTAAATTCAATTTCTGGATTCTAACAACGTTTAAAACTTTTACCTAATAGAACAGAAATGTAATTGATCATTTAAACTTCAAAGAAAGTGTTTTTCTAATCTATATTGCAAACTGTAGTCCCATTTCTACTTTCAGACATATCAATTAAATATTGGCCAGCTGAATTCGGCTTAGAAAGTTTGTGCCATCCTTTAGCATTTCAGCAGGGGAAAAAGTGTGTGCACAAACTTTCATCCATTAGTTGTCTTCTGGCCTGGGAGATTGTGGCAGGAATTTAAAATGGTATTAGACTCCCCTGGGGCAACCGAGCAAGAAGGAAAATACATTCTGTGCAACATAGTTGTGCTCAGTGGTCTCCTTTGGCCTCTTTTCCTGCCTGTTTCTGGTCTCTCTGTTGATTACAGTAGCGGCAGAATTGCCAATATTTGTTGTAGCTTGGAGCTGACTGTAATGGACATTCCTGATTTTACATAATAGCAATAGTAGCTCAGAAATTCCAGGTTACCTTCAACCCTCAATTCATTATTGAACCACAAAAATCCATTTTATTTTACTACTCTGTAAACTTCCACGGCAAAATAATGTTTTTTTAAAAAAAATTAGCATTCAGAATTCAAAAGAAGAGAATTGAAATACAACTACAAACTAGATTTTCTAGTAATATCTTACTTTTCCAAACATTACTTGAAAACTAAGGCTCTTGCCTTTAGATAGATGCACCTCTCAAACTTCAAATCATCCATTTCCAGTATCAGTTAATCATTTTTACAAATCATATTTTATAATATTTTCTGTAGGTCAGTGAATTGCAGTCTACATGAATTACATTTCAAAGAGTGAGTATAATATAGAAATATTCTTTAGACAATTCATCAGAATAACCTCTTCTGTACTCCCTCTTCTCCTTAACTGTAATGCTAAACATGTGCTCTAAACAAAAAGATAAAAGTTCTTACTATGAGGAGATTCTTATGTCATTCTCTCCTGAAAAGTGTGTTTGGTTATTCTGGTTACTGCATAATTGGTGTAACAAAACATACTTCATTGCTGTGCTTGACAGATTTCATTTTCTAAGTAAAACTTTGTCTTGTTTTGAAAAAAGAAATCTTATCGCAGTATTGAAGGCTATTAAGAATTTGCTTAAATACTTAAAATCTTGAGGTCAAATTTTAAAATAAGCATTTCAGCATAATTTTCAATAGCACATACACTTTTATTTTTGCCTGTAACATTGTTTTGATTCATTGCTTTCCTATATAGTATATGTAGCTCAACAGTCAATACTGTCTAATATTTGCTGAATAAAGTTTGCAAAAATGTGTCCTGATTAGCCCTGATCTAAATGGTGATATATTAATATATCTATGAATCTCAATACCTGTAAGTCTTATGAAATAAGTAAGGTGAAGCAATGTGAAAACTATGATTATTTTTAAAAAGCAGTACAAAAGTTAGAGTTTGAATTTTTTGCTAACTTACCAATCATAAAACACAGAAATTGGGGTTTATTATTTTTTTAAATTATGGATAGGTTGGTCTCTCCAAGGACTGTTCCAAACACCTCAATACAATGAATGTACAAAACTGTACTGTAACGTATAGTAATATAAAATGTGTGCCTTTTAGAAATTAAAGGAATATGCTGGTTTCACATTGATTTGATTTTTGTTTTTATTTTTCCTTTCTTTGTAAAATAGTTTTCTATAAATTTGCATTACAAATGGCTGTAAGTGAAGGATAGACTTTGTAAAAAACCTCCCTGAAGCATTTTTTATATGGGCTGCCAAAATGGAAACTGCGAGGATAGGATAATAACAGGTGCCAATTTTCTTTTTCTTCTCTAGATCTTGCCCTGGTCTCTGATCCTTTCATTTACAGGTTTAGTAAAACATAAATTATTGTTTATTCAGTTTTTACTGGCTTCAATTCAGATTTGATTGTTTACACATCTAACAGTCACAGAATTTAGCCTTTAAGTTCTCTAAGTTTGTCCTGAATTTTTGTGAAATTTTTCCATTTGTATAAATAACATACTGTATAGGCTTTTTGCATTTTTATTTATACCATGTGACGTCATGCTCAGTATAAAAATCAAGGGGGGGGGGGCTCACCCCCCGCTTGTGTCAGTGGGTAGTTGCATTGTGCATTGCCTGCTTTGTATATTCTGTTATTTTTGTTGTTCTCACTGTTACTGTTACTGTTCTACTTTGTTTTATTTCAATTATTAAACTGTTTTTATCTCAACCTAGGAGTTTTCCTGCTTGTGCCCTCCCGATTCTCTCCCCCATCCCACTGGAGTGGGGGGGTGAGCGAGCAGCTGCATGGGGTTTATTTGCTGGCTGGGGTTAAAACACGACAGTTATTTTCTTTATTGTTAGTATTTTGAGTCAAGCCTGTATCTCCTGTTTGTACAGCATTTAACACAATCTTCATCCCAGTCTTCATGCTGGCAAGACAATGCTCCAGCCATATGCCTTAGCTTGTGGGGGATGAGAAGGCAGGCTGCTTGTGCCTCTATGTCTTAGTAAATTTGTCCTTGCAGTCATCAGCTGTGATTCCAGACCCTGCATGCTACCGTCGGACAGTTGATGAGCAACACTGGTGTTGTACTATAGTTCACTGTTGGTTTAGGTGACGATTTTCAAGTAACCATTTCCCTAGACATTCCCAACGCATATTTTTGCAGTCCCTAGGTCCTAAGGGGGCTCAAAAAATGAGCTTACGGCTGAAATATGTCACTGGATCTTCAATTCAATTTCAGGAAATTATTTTATCACACTTTTCTTTCAAGCTTCATTTTACATAGATACTTTGAGTATTCAAAGGGTAAAATAAAGTACTCCAGGGCAGAGTAAAGCTCCTCCTTCTGAGACTGCAAATTATGCTAGTCATTGTATCAGGAGAGAAGGCCTTATAAGCATTCACTCTTCTTCGTATACTGCCTATTGCCTGTCACAATTAGTCTTTTTCAGCAAATGCCTTGAAAATAGTGGTATTAAATAGACACTTTCATCAAAGTAACTTTTGTTATAGTAAGCCATACATATGTTCAATCAAATATTCGTATTGTTCAATTGCGTCTTAAAAGGGCTACAGGAAAAACAAATAGTTAATTTTTTTAGGTACTTTGGATGAGCATCAGCTCTCAGTTTACAGTATCTTAAAATCTACTGGTGGTATAGTTTAGATAAGTAACCCAGCTATGTTCAATTTAAAAAAACACCATTTGAATAGCAATGCACTTGTAAATGTCTAGAGGCAAGGGTTGCACAAAAATCCCTCTACTTTTGGAAACAGAAATTCTTTCAACAAATACGTACAATGTTAATTAGTCTTACAAAATACTTTCAGAATGTGAGACTTGCTTGTGATTTAAACCATTATTTTTACTTACACTGTGTAATTACAGATGATGTTTTACAATTTTTACCATTAAGGTTTCATCATCTAGTGTAATATTTTAGTGTTACCTGAAATTTCAAGATACATTTTGCACATGAAATACTGTATAACATCCATATACATAAATATATATACATGCATGCATGTTATGCACAATTTGTTCAGGAACTTCAAAGTGAATTTTTGTACAGATTTTTCCATAAAAAATTTTTCCATGTATGTTTGAACATAGGAGAATTTTTACTGATAAATGTAGTGTCAAGACTTTTAAAGTCATACATCAAGATCAAATAGTATTCTAGAAATATTAAAGCTAATACTATTATATCATTAAAACTGTTTTATGAACTTAGTCTTAGAAAATTGATATGATTTCCCCAAACTCATCATAACATCACTTTTAAAAACAGGATTAAAATCCTAATTACACTTACACATTCTACTAGAAATTCATTTAACTGTTTTTCCACATGTACATTGCTGGTAGCTGTCCATGTCTATCTTGTGAAGTAATCCCTTCCTAAAACAGGATACTCTGTAATTTCTCATTACCAATCATGGATATTTTGATTAATGGCATAGCAGAAAGATCAGAATATATTATTTTTTGTCATCTCACCTTTGGCATCACACAGTAAGTACCTGCAGAGGAGAGGAAGGGGTAATGAAAAATGAGGAGACAGTTCTAATACTGAATTATCCGATGTAAAATCCGACTGTTAGGAATTGCTAAGCCTTCTTGACATGCACAGGTGGTTTAGACTGTGAATGTATAAAACTAGATACTCATTTTACTACTTACAAAACAGGGGCTCTAAGAGAGCCAAAGGATAAGTGAAAGTGTGAATTGTCAGGAAAAAGCTCTTTTATTATGGTAATAGTGAAGGACACAAATCTTCATTTAGGACACAGTATTTGGGAGATTGGATTATGTAAATTATTTGTAACATATTTGTCACTTTTCTTTATCGTATATGATTTAAGATAATTTTTTTTCATTTCAGCTTTCACTCGTGAATGCAAGTGTAAAATGCTGTTCTGCTGTAACATCAGCATGAAGAGGTGATTGAGAATCCCATGCTTTTGCTTTTTACTTAACATGTGGGGAACGATAGAAGTGATGATTTGTCTAATTGCTCTACTGTAGTTACAATTATAGAGAAAAGGTCAATCTAGTCATTGTCAATTAAACTAAGAAAGAAAACATGTTTATAGCCCCGAAGAACCTTTATGTCAATTTTATGCTGTTCATCAGTGTATAACACATTTGCTAAGATATATAAATCTTCTCTTTCCTGAAATTATAGCAGACTTGCTCTATTACAGGCACTTGGTGCTGCTGAGTAGAGATAACCTTAAATATTGTCTGTTAATTGCGCATTCTTTCATTGCCGCCTGTTTCTCAAGATTTGCGTACAGTAAAACCTGGCTACTTTAATGAATAGAAATGGATGTGCCAGATTGCAGTTTGACCCTCCTATTTTCACATACTTAAGACATGATGGGTGACAGGACAAAATCTGTAGCTTGTAGCTGCTATAGTTGTGTTGGCATCAGCTTCAATAAATGATTAGAGGATACATGTTAAAATTGCAAATGCTGTGTTTTAGGTACCCTCCCTGCCCTTTGGGAAAGTTTAATATTTCCTGTGGGTACTATTGTAGGGAATACTTTTTTTGTAAGGACTTTGTATACTATGGTTACTTTTAAGTGATAGGAGACAAGGTGGTGAGCAGGCACAACAAAATAAATCAACCATGTGGATAAAAATATTAAGTGAAACTCCAGCCTTTATGATTAACCAGTAGTTGTTTTGTCTTTCTGTCCTGTATTCTAATATGATTAACAAAGTGACCCTCTTTCGGTGTGTTCCTTCTCTTTTTCACTTTGCTGGTTTGTTCATGTGCAGAGTTATATCGCCCAGGAGCATATTCAGGCATAATGAACAAATGCCTTTGTTGTTGTCTGCTGTTCTGCCACTTTAAGCAATCCTGTTTCTGCACTCTTGGCTGTTATCTGTAGTGGCAATACCATCTCCGTATTGATCTGGCTGGCTACTGCAGCCACTTCTAACTAACTTAGTGAAGTTTAGCTCTATATGGGTGAACAATATAAAATGAGTTTGCCGTGCTCTGCAGCTTTAGGGAACAATTATGATTTTTTTTTCATCTCTTGTTGCACTGCCAGGTCAAACTTAGATCAGCCCTTACAATCAATCTTCTGATCCTGTGGTGCAGACTAACTTTTTGGGTATGGAAGACCTTGGCACAACCATAGGAATAATGGGAAATAGTCTTGTGGATTCAAATTCCATTAGAGCAAAATTTGTCATTAAAAAATGGGAGCTTGAGAACAAAAAGTTGGGTATTTTCCAACAGTACAGTATTTTCCAGTGTTGTCTGTCTCTTATGCAGCTTTTAGGAAGACTTTTTTTCAGGTGGAAGCGATAAAAATAAAGAACACGGTTTTTTGTTAGTAGCTGCATAATAAACTTTTTGTGAGTCTATTCCACAATTGCATTGAAGGTGTAGTAGAGAGTCAGAACAATAAAGACCACAAAACTATTTTTTACCTACATACTGAAATGTGCAAAATAATTTTATAGACTTGTTTTTTCCA
Source organism: Fulmarus glacialis (assembly GCF_000690835.1). Lineage (NCBI taxonomy): Eukaryota > Metazoa > Chordata > Aves > Procellariiformes > Procellariidae > Fulmarus > Fulmarus glacialis. The sequence continues at coordinate 24,496 of NW_009217345.1, forward strand.
TGTTAAAGGAGATGAACAGTTTAATAGAGCCACTCTCATTGTCTTTAAGTCATTAGTTTAGCTTCTTATTACTGAAGACACTTCCTCACCTGCTGTCAGATTTTGTACATAAAAATTATTAAATAATAAATCTTACAAAGACTTACTATGTTATTACATGAGGAGATTAGATGTGTGCAGTATTTTGAAAGTTAAAGGAATATATAATAAATTAACTAGACTATTTCTTTCTCCCCTCTGTGGTGATTTTTTTTTTGATGTGTGTGTTTGGTTTTGTGTAAACACAATCTTTTACGTACCAGTAAGGCAATATTGTGCAGGTTACTCTAGAAACACAAACATCCAGTAATGCAATACTCTCTAAAAGAGAGTATATGAGAGAAAAACAACCAACTAGCTCTTGAATAAGAATAAAATACTAAATATGTAAGTAGTAAATTTAGTTCAAAATTAAACAGTAGAAGTTACTGGCCTTTTCTTCAAATCCATCTGAATGAGAGAACAGCATTCAGTAATGCAGAGTAAATTCTATTTCAGATTCCTACCTTATTTAACAAGGTGACATTGATATGGAAACTCATGTGATGCAAATGTAAGCTTATACTGCATTGTTAAGAAAGCCTATTTTTTTCCTGCTTACAAAGACTTTGAAACTTCCTTAACCTTTATCTTTAACTTGCATAGTCTGAAATGGTTACAGAGTTACAGCAAATATCTAGATTATCATCTATTCAAAACCTCAAACTGGTAGCAAGGCTAGACAAAGAGTGTTTATAAGGCTTAGTAATGTTAAATATTGAAATACTTAAGCTAATTTTGGTATAGTACATATCAAAAAAGACAACAGTATCTTAACCATGACACTGTTTTTTCTACTTCCTTTAAAAAAATTTTTTTTTTCACTCTTGATCCTCTCCAGGATACACACACAAAGCAGAGATCAGTCATCAGCATAATTCAATATAAGTACACTCCTGACAGCTACATTAAGTGTGGTTATGTTTCTATGGGTTATCCTGAAAATGTGTTTTGCACTAAGAAATTGTTGAGACCTTTTTTAATCTTAAAAAAGTTTCAAGGACTGTCAGTGTATGATAACATCTTATCTGCAAATTCTGTTTTTATTCAAATAATCAGCAAGGAATAAATTAATTTTAAGGAAAATGTTCAGAAATGGAAGAACACAAAAAGTTTCATAAAATTGGAAATAATTTCAAAGGAGTTGCACCAAAATGGATAGGTTGTTGAGGGGCAAGCTGAGAGAAATGAGAACCAATTCAGTGGAAACAGAAAAAATGTCTTAAAGACTGACAGTTACAATCAAGGTTAAGGTTGGTGTTGAAGTTGGTATTTGTTTTCTTTGTGAAGAGCTTAGTAGAGGAACATAAAATGATATAGCAATCTATGATTAAATATTTGTACATTTGAAGTCCTCATTTCTTGTCTTCAACGGAAATCACTCAAAATATAAAAATGTGAAAAACAGATTTCTACACTGTTGGAACATAATGAAAAAACTAGAGGTTTTCTCCAAAAAAGCCAATTATTAATCCACATGCCTGGAAGTACCCTAAGAGAAAAGCTGAATCTTTCATCATACCTCAAAAAGAAAGGTTCTCAGACCACAGGTTGTTTTCTTATGTTGCCAACACCTAATAAAGCCGTATTTGTCAAATTGGAACACTGAATCAAAATTAATAAAAAAAGCAATCTAGAAATTGACTTACCCTGTCAATTATGCCTGTAACATAGAGAGTTATTTTGTTAACATAAGATAGGAACATAGGAAATATGAACGTAGGAAATACACTGTTGAAAGAGGGATTGCTTTTGAGGTACATTTTCTAGCAATGTGATGGAGATATTCACAGAGGTATTCATAGCAGTGGCGGTATCCAAAATACCTAGAAGGCAAAATAGCAAATACCAAGGCACCGTATGTAGAAAGAGGGCGTAGAGCAGTAACAAAAGGCAAAGGCATAGACAGCTGCTTACATCTTGGCCCAGAAGAACAGGAGCCGTGGGTCAGCAGGTATGTAGATTGGCATAATTCAAAAGAACACACATGACAGAATGGCTGTGCAGCTGCTATTTCTTCTGAAGCATTTGCCCATATGTCACTTGACTGACTGAACTCCTCCCAGGCCCTCCATAGGTTCCTGGACAACTTTAACCTGGTATATTTGGTTAGAGCAGGCTTTGGAGTTATTTCAGCATCCCATCATTTGTTGTGTTTTGAACCAACATTTTTGCCATGCAGTGCATTTTTGATGACTTCCTTTTCAGGGCTCATGGGGAAATCCTCTTGAAAGGCCAAATCAATGTTAGATGGACCATGATCTTCTCTCCTTCCATGCTCTATGTACTTCTCTGTAGCATCTTTTTGGTTGTGTTTATGGCTTTGGTTTTTTTTAGAAAAAAAAAACATTTGATGAAATGATGAGATCTAATAGAACTGGTATTACTAGGAGCTATGCCTCAGGATTGCAGGTATTGTGGGTGTGAAGTGGGAGTGGAGTGAAGGTCTCATCAGACTGGAGTCTCATTTTCCAAAAGAAAGAATAAACTGATAGTACATGGGGCTAGATACTATGTCTAGATATTTGTATTTGTCTTAATATATGTTGTAAATGAAGTTGCAGCTATTGTTTATCCCATTCATCCTATGTCTATGTTATCATCTGGTTACAGAGTCAAGTGTTGTGGCAGATAAATCTTAGTACTTTTAGCAGGAAGCTATAGAAGGTTGCAGGGAGAAGAATTGTGCCAGAGTTTGGAGGCACTGTGATCTTTGCACTTCTCTGTTGTGTGGAAAACAAGGGACAGGTTGGAAGCTGTTAAATTGATTATTATTTCATAACCTTTGAAAGGTCAGGGTATGTAGGATATTTATTGTTTGGGGCTCTGATAGACCTTGTAAAATAATTTTCCATTACTTGTGTGTTTCTGAGGTTCTACAAAAAAGTAGACCATGGACACTTGCAGTGCTTGTCTTGAGCTCTTGGTACACAGAGCAGGATACTGGACTTTTGGGAGGGATTGATGGATTGAGACACTGAAATTAACAAGCTGAAACAGTGTTGTGTGTGGTATTCAGTAGTCCAAGTTTGACCCACACTTTTTTGCTAAATGTTATTCGTTAAATAATGTATGCTCAAAAGTTATGAAAGAGTAGTTGAATCTTAAAGTTTTAAATTAGTTTCACACTAAATAGCAAGTACCTGAGGAAGAGATATTTTATTCTTAACATCATCCTGTATTGCAAGCAGAATAAGCTTTACACTTAAGAGAAAGAAGAAAACATTATTTATTTGTTTGCATAATAGATTTGTTAAAAAAGAAAATTAAGAAAATCTGCGATATTTTGGGAAACTGTATGGTCCTGTGAGTATGGTATCAGTTGAGTGCTTTTATAGGCTTACTGTCTTTTTTAGCTTAACTCATTTAAACTCTCAATTACTCCATTTCTTCCTTCATAAAATAAGAAGGGGAAATGATCTTTTTAAGGACTACTAATTAAAAGATCACAAATATTTATTGTTTTACCTACAAAGTACAGCTGAAGTGGAGAGTGGTCATTCGTTGTATAAATGGGGAATTAAATTTAAGAAAAGCAGAAATGGCTATATTTCAATATCTAATAATTTGAGTATCTGTCTTAAGATTTAAGAGTCTGATACCATACATCAGATTTGTAGTATTTGTAGCTCTGCAGGATTCTTTTCATATATTGAAAAAAGACTAAATGAAGTAGAGTGTAGTATCATTTATTTATAAAGACAGCATTTTATAGATTAGAGATTTACTGTACTCATTTTTCATTTGTGCTGTGCTTCCCAAAAAAAAGAATAAGAATCTATTAAATACTTGCAGAAAGAGATCAGAATGCATCACTTGCTGCTGTAGTACTGGGAATTCTCTAATACTTAACAGGAGTTGAGATTTGTAGCTCTAGTGTTCCTTTGCAAGGGACATAACACTTGATTGCTTGGGAAGTTTCTTCTTTCTTCTTCCTAGGTAGTCTTGTCACATTCATTTCTTTCTCAAGCAACTCATAGGTAATACGAAATATTTATTTATTCATAAATTTGAAGACTAGTCTAGCTCGTATTTATAAATCCAATTTTATATCCTTCAGAATGAAGTTAATATCATCTTTCTTTTACTTTAGAATCTTACTCTTATTTTTCCCATGCATTTTGCTTTCTTAATTTGAACCTAGGTTGATGTCGTATATTGAAAGAGATTGGTAAGAGATCAACAGTCATTCGTTATTTGTATGTATATCTTCTAGGTGTATATAAAATTACAGCTGTGGATGATGCAAGAAGGAGGGAAGTAGTAAATAACAGTAAGATAGACCGTTGATGCCAAGCTATCTAGATTATTTTAGTGAACTAAGCCATGCTGAGAAAAATGCATTTCAGTATAGCCATATACAAAATTGTGTATTTAGGAACAAAGAATGCAGAATATACCTACACAATGGGGAAAGAGAAAAAGCAGTGATTCTGAAACAGATTTAGGGATTATGAAGAGTAAAGTGAACTCAAGCTACTATCTAAACATGACAAAACAGCATTTGTTGAAAGGGGCTAGCATGAAGGAGCTTATTTCTTCTTTGCATATACTCTTAAAAAGGATAATATCACAATGTGACGAGCAGTTCCCATATTAATATTTTTTAAAATAAAGGAGTATGGTCTTCTAACATTTCAGAAAGATTCAAAGGCAATTGACTTGCAAAACAGGTGTAGAAGAGCTTTAAGGTAACGGTGAAATTTTTAAATCTGTCAATAGGAATGAAGGAACTTGTATTTGGAAATATACATTTAAATGTGAAATGAAATAAATTTTAAATAATAATTATATCTTAGAATTAATTACAAAGGAAAGTGAGTTCTGCATGGTTTTTTGCATTTTCAAATTGTAACTGACATGTTTTAATTATCCATAAACCACTGGCTTACTAGTTTACGATACAATTAGAATAGGATCATTCAGCCTGGAATTCAGAAGGTCTCTAGTCCAACCCCCTGCTCATGGCAGGATCAGCTGTGAGACCAGATCAGGACAGTTGAGTGTCAAAGTCTCCAAGGGCAGGGTCTGCACAACCTCTCTGGGCAACCTCTGACACTGCTTTACTGTCCTCATGGGGAAAAAGTCTGAAGTAGACACCCAGTTTGAAACTCTTGTTTCAACTTACACAGTTTTTTTTTCTCATTCTCCCAGCATGCACCCCTATTAAGAGCCTTGCTCTGTCCTGTTGATGACCTTGTAGGTACAGGAAGGCTGCTTTATGCCCCCCCAAACCATCTCTTTTCCAGGCTGAAAATGCCCCTCTCGCTCCTCTTCTCCTCCTGTGCCCCAGCCCCAGCCCATCATGGAGGGATACTGCCAGCCTCCTTTGCTGGCGGGGTGCACTGCTGGCCCATGTTCATTTTGCTGTCTTCCAAGACCCCAAGTCCTTTTCTGCAGAACTACTTCCCACCCAGTCAGTCTGTACCATTGCAAGGGGTCCTTCCCGTTGCAGACAAGTGCAAATGAAGATAGTTAATAAATCTCAAATTGATTTACTGCCATTATTTCATTGTTATAAACTCTGCTGATGTTTGAAAATCCTGAGAAATAGGAACTGTTTTGTAGGATCTTTGTGTGACATAAATGCTTTAGGATTGCTTGCCATTTATATCAGGAGTTCAGTAGCTGCACAAATTTATCATGGCTAACCTCTCTATGCTAAGATGAGCTTGCTGAATGTTGTTCCAAATAGTAGCAGCTAGTTCAGAAAATTATAATGGTGTTTCTTGGGAGGAGAAGAATGCCAATGGATTAACTGTTGGTACTGTGCCACAGAGATCAGAGAGTGGGTGAATACAGAATTGTTTAGATGTATAGAACGGCAAATTTCATTTTACTATTATTCCTGAAAAACAGTCACAGTTGTTCCACAGCTACTGCATGCACATTCTTAGCATTTGGGGAAGTATTTCGTTGTCCTGGTTCCGGGTGGGACAGAGTTAACTTTTTTCCCAGTAGCTTGGGGGGTGTGCTGTGTTTTGGGTTTGGTATGAAAGGAGCGTTGATGGCCCATTGATGCTTTGGCTGTTGCTGGGTGATGCTCGCTCGGGACGGGGGGAGCAGAGCCGGGGTGGTGGACCCAGCTGGCCAATGGGGTATTCTATACCATGTGACATCATGCTCAGTATAAAAACCAGGTGTAGGGGGGGGCTCGCCCCCCGTTCGTGACACGCGGTCGGTGGTCGGTGAGCAGTTGCACTGTGCATTGCCTGCTTTGTATATTCTGTTATTTTTGTTGTCCTCACTGTTACTATTACTGTTCTATTTTGTTTTATTTCAATTATTAAACTGTTTTTATCTCAACCCGGGCGTTTTCCTACTTGTGCCCTCCCGATTCTCTCCCTCATCCCACCAGAGGGTGGGAGGGGGTGAGTGAGCGGCTGCGTGGGGTTAAACCACGACATTTATGAATAAAAATATTGTACAAAACTCTTCTCTGTTTTTATTGGTACATCCAGATTAGTTTCTGCCCATTTTCTGGCTTTTTTTGATGTAGCATGGTGCCTAGAATAGATCCCTGCAGTTTCCCTAGGAGAAAATATATCTGCCAAAATTGGGCAAGAATACATGTAAATTATTTTATTTTTCATATACTATCTTTTTTTTTTCTTTTTTCATGTAACTGAAAGCATGGCTATAGTGGGTATAACATAACCTACAGTAACCTTTAAAAAAACTCTCATACAATGTATGCTTTAGGCAGTGATTAGCCTCATAAACTCTGGTTCACAGTACCTCTGTGTAATTGTTGTTAAAGCCTTAGGATATTAGCAGGACATTAAACAGGCCATGTTCTTTACATATTGTGTAATGCTTCTATAATGTCTCAGAAAAAAATTGGTATTTAGATATAATTAACCTAAAGAGCTCTTAAGAGATTACAAGTTGAGCCAGGCAAAATGGCATAAGCCCTTCATGTTTTATTAAAGAGCCTTCTTGAATGGTTTTGTACTGTCCCGTGGCTGCAACAACTTAAATGTGAGATTCTTCTTTTTTACTGGGTATAATCATGATTCTGTTTCATGTTTTATGCAAGCCATGTCTTATGTAATCTTTTCATTTGAGCCTTGTGTTTAACTTACTCAGATTTAAGTTTTTCTTACGGGAAACAAAAGAAATTCAGGAAATAAGTCAAGTAACTTAAGCAATTTGCGATAGTGTATTTGAAGAGGAGATACTCAACATCAAACTGACAAGGTGTAAGTGCTTATAGGAGGGCTTATGAATATCTATCTTTTCCTAAATAAAAAAAAGTACATTCTGCTTATTGGAATACTTGGAAGGCATTGGCAAAACACTAGGGCTGATGAGAAGCGAAATGAAATTAAACATATTTCTTGAAGAAACACTGAGAAACACTTATTTTCAGTTTGCAACTCAAGGTATTTGGTTATTTAGATGGTTGTAGTACCAATACATTTTTCTTTTTACAGGAAGAGGCTGATAATAATAGAGCAGTAAACTTTATCTATGTTTTGTGAAAAACTGGAATTTATGCACTTAATTTTAGTAGACCTCACCTTTTTTTAAAATGAGGGATTATGAAGAAAATTGATGAAGTTATGCTCACAGATGTAATTTACACAGATTTTATTAAAACCTTTAATGTTCTTTATTCTCTCTGTTAATGGAGATTAATATGTTTAATACAGATAAAGAAATACTTTTGCACTTCTTCCTTTTACTGCCACTTATGTGATAAAAAAGTTTCCTGGAAAAAGCTGTCAGGATCATTTATGTATGATTCATCCATAATAAAAATAACTAATACTGTCTTTGGAACTTTAAAATAGCATTTGGTATTGATGTCGCAAGTGTGATGTTTTCTTCTTCCTCCACCTTTTTAATGTATTTAATTTCTGTCCCATTTATATTTGGAAATTAATATATGTAGAAATTGTTTAGGGCTACAGTTGCCTGAGTTTGTTTGGGTTTGGTTTTCCAGTAAATTGGATTTAGTCTTTAAATGTAATTGCAGCTGCATAATAACTAAAAAAACCAACGACAACCAAGCCCCAAAACAAAACAAAAAACACATAAATGGAGAACTGTACAACATTTATACTGTTACCTTTCTGTGAATATGTTATATCCTATGATGCACATATATATGTTGCAATGCCCAAATGTAGTATGAGATTAGTAGAAAGGGACTGTTAATATATCTAGGAAGGAACTAAATATTTAATAAGTTGCTGCCCCGTAGTTGTTGTTTATCATTCCATAGCAATCACTTAGTGCTTAAATCATTAACATCTGCGAGCTGGCCATGTACATACTGATATTCCCTTCCAGTACAAAGGTTCGCTGTTGCAGTGCTCAGCAGAGTATTAGGCAAACTCGTTTTGTTTCGGGTGGCAGAGAGCTGGCAACATGGTTGTATGCTCCTTGGCTAGTCAGGGACGGTAGCTTAATACTAACGTGCTAACAGCAGTCATCCGGTCATGCCCTGTGCATAGTCTAAATGAAAAACAGCCTTTTCAACACAAAAGCTGAGGAGAGAGTTTCATCCTGAGTCCTGAAAGTGAAGGTGATTGACCAAGTCTGAGCAGAAAGAGAATACTCGCCTGATAGTTCTTTGGAAAGCAAGGCAGGAAGCTGCCTCCTGCTATGGGGCTACTCAAAATAGTGGTGCCATTCATTGCTAAGAAGAAGGTTTGATCTACCACAGAAGAAAACAATACCAAAGTTGTATTGTATCTAGGGCTTTTAAGCAATGCCAGGAGAATAAATTGGTCTCTGTTAACTATAAATTCACTTTCCAAACTAGCTTGAGCAAAATACTTTTGTATTGCTGGTTATTGTTACTGTCTGAAGACTGCATATGGAACTTTCATACTCTCATTAGGTAACACCGTGGATAATCATTGCTTGGAGTGTGTAAAAGGAAGAGCAGTGGGGGTCACTTGTGTCATGAAAAGGAGCCAAGAGCTCTATGGGTGCTGGAAGACTATCACAACAGTGATGTATATTCTGTTAAGAGATTCTAACAAAATAATACTGCTATGCCTGATAGAAGTTAGAGGTCCTTAATCTGAAGTAACTCATAATCTGATGTTTTTTCTGCTTGTTTGTATATGACTCCAAGTCACAAAATTACTTAAAAATAAGCACACGAATAATGCTGTGCTTCTTTTGATTGCTAAAATCTTGCTAATCTCATTTGGATCTATTCAAGTGATTAACTTGAGCATATGCTGAAATACTTTGCTGAATTGATTCTTGGATTGGGAGAGTGGAAGGAGTTATAATCTCCTTGTTCTGCAGTACTTCATCTTTCAAGAACTGGATTTGAATGAAACTGCTATTGTGAGGAATATGTAAAAATCAACTTTTATTTCATTGGTGAACTGATTTAATTGAGAGAATTGCAGATGTTGATTCAAGCACTTCACAAAGCTTTATTCCAGCATAGAAGTGCTTGACAGTGACAACAAGCAAATGGTTGTGGAATGTCTGCACTTATGGTAGTTAAATTTATATTGCTTCTGAGCCCATTAAAATCCAGTTAAGCATATTGAATTTTTATCTGTGGAGATGAAGTCAGATGTATGTTGGTTCTACGAGATCCAGACGTATGTGTTTCTTCAGGATCTAAGTCTTACAACCACCATTTTTCTTAGTTTTCACAGATCTGTGTTATGTTAGTTCTGTTGGCCTAGTTCACGCATGTCCCACTTTATCTACCCTATGAAAAACGTCACAAATTCTTACTTGTCTGCAGTGGATCTGCATTAGGTGCCCTCTCTGTAAATCTCTGTGCCAAATGGCAGTGGGAAAGGAGAAATATTTTCTTCAGAAGTAGTTTTCTTGGTATTATTTCCCAAAAGCGTTTTTTAAAAAGAAATGGTGATACAAGATTTGTGACTTTTGCTTTAGCCAAAACCTGCAAATCTTGTCTTAGAGTTACATTTTAATTATACAGATACCAGATACCTAGAGGGCAAATAGTTGTTTTTTCTTCATAGTACGGGTTGAAAAATGGCTGAAGCTACTGCAATATGCCAATTGTCATCTTAAAGTGTGTGTATTCATAATAAAATCGTAGCTCAGAGGAATATAGGCCCTTAACTTTTATGGATGCAGTTAAATCATGCTGGTGTTTGTCGGTATGTTCGCTTTATTTCTTTTCTTCACCAGCTGCTTCTCTGAGCTGTGACACAACCGGACGGTGGGGCGTTGCAGGACCTCGGAGAGCAGCTGGGGCACCCGCTGACTCGGGCTTTGGCGAGCAGCAGCCCCCATAGCCCCTAGGCTTCCCGATAATGGAGTATGTGTGTCTGGCTAAGCATATCTCCTAATGTAAGTGGGGGCTTTAATGAAATAATTAAATTTAGCAACTTACTTGGAAACACGTGTTGACAATTTTACTGTTACTTCTCAATAAAGTGGTCCCAAAAAGTTCCTAAGTTGCTGTGTGAAAACAAGTGGCACAGAACTATGTGACGCAAAATAATTTCAGAGAGCCTTCCAAAGAGAAAAAAATACATATTCTACCTTGATCTTAATGTTCCTGTTTCATTCAACAAAAAATATCAGTTTTTTGTTTCATATTACATTTTCTGTATACAATACTGTCTACTAATGTGGTCTGTCTATGTACCTTTCATTTAGCCATCATACTATTGCATTTTTAATTCTTTAAACCACAACAAACTAACAAGAAACTACTGATGTAAAGCTTTTCTTTGTTCTTTTTTCAAATTTCAAACTTAAAGTGTATTTCAGAAAAGCAATAATTGCAATTAAAATGCAATTACATGTAAAATGTGGAAGCAAAAGGAGTCAACATATTGTAACAAACTGACATTTTTTAAAATAATTGCCCAGTGTTTTGTGGACCGAGATTGTCTCTTGAGTTGCTTTGAGTAGACTTGCAAAAAAGATATGGAGCATTTGGAAGTTTAAAACACAAATTGCTTATAATTCTGGAAATGAATACAAATTTAGCTGACCTCTTCCAGCAGCAGCTCAGTCTTAACAAAGTAGGGGGAAAATTCCCATAAAAGAGAGAGAAGTAAAACATTGACTGCAAAATAATTACAGTTGCAGTGTAGCCTGTTTCCCATGAAGTTGTGATACGGCTTGCAAGAAAGATGGAATTCTGAAGAAGTATACAAATAAATAAACAGAAATATTTGTGGTGATTGAAATTCTAAATATTCTTTCTATTATCTTATCACGAGATGATGATGTTAAATCCACTGCATAAGGATCATACAGCCACAGTACATTTTGCTTCTAAGCTAGATCAATGTTTCTTAAATAAAAATCTTCCTGAGAAGGCACCTAATGACATAAAAATAAAATAACAACTTTGCTAAGTACAACTAAACAGAATTTTGCAAAGACTGTTTTTGAGTACAAGCTGAAAAAAAAGAGTCTGACGAGAGAATTTAGGGATTAGAAGAGGGTTTCGAAGGCCTTCTGTGACATTTCATAGATTTAGACCTTTGAAGCATTTGGAACTCATTGCTTCTTCCCTCACATTGCTTCTTATGCAGTGTTATTTTACCTTTCCTAGTTTGGAATAAGGCCCTTTTACCTTTCCAAGAAAGTCTTAGTTAGAATAACATTTATCTTATTTTATATTCAGACAGGGGAAGGGGGAAGTGCAGAAGGAGGATGGTCTGTCTAGCGGCATTCTAGACTTTTGTCTGTGATGACAGTGCTGGATTGCTGACTTTTCTTGGCTCAGATTAACTTCTACAATTAAGGATGCAAAGTTAAGCCTGCAAAGGATTCTCCCGCACACACGCTTTTATCTGTGAGAAAGTATTTGCAGGGGAAAAGTCTGCACACAAAAAAAGGGACACCTGCTAGATGCATAACTATATAACTAGATTTATATGGCCTGCAACCTGTGCACATCAGTTGCGTGTTTCAACATTTCAGTCCCTCACAGCTATCTCCAAAACCTGTAAAGACCTAGAGGAACTATCGGCAGTTATTTTGCTTGTGCCAATGGAAACCTGTGCTTTTTATTCAGTGTTTTAAAATGTAAAGCAATGATAGGGTAGTGCTGCCAAGTGCATGCATCTGATCTGATCTGCTTCTTGGATCTGCCAGCTGCAGACCAGCTGTGCTGACCTGAGTAATGCCAGGACTGCAGTCAGCCCTGCAGAGAGCCTCTGTGTGGACAGGCAGCAGCAGGGGGAGCTCAGATTAACGAAATCTGTTTTTCTCTGACCTCTTTTGAAGGAGTGAGGTAGGCAAGCTGGGCCCTGGTGACAGCCTGTCTTGCGATCCATGTGAGAAACCAGAAATCATACATGATTTCAGTAAGAATTGAATCAATCTGTTCTGGAGTTTCTCAAGAAAACCAGACAAAATGACTGTGTCCAGTGTTAGTATCCCCGTGTTCTAGTTGGAGTGGTGTTAGTTGCACTGCTACACCTAATATTGTATCCTTCTATTTTGCGTCTGTATCTCTGCTGCTGTCTTTATGATTCCTATGGAAAAAGTTATGGTTGAAGCAGCTTAACTTTTCTTGCTTTATGATCTGGTAGGGTTTGATAAATATCTGTTTTCAAAATTCCATGTTTGAAAATAAAGAATTTTCTGCCTATCAACTGTAAGCTGAATTTTCTCCTCTCTTCCTGTCACCACTACATTAGCAACAGAAGATGATAGACAGGAAGGGAGGTGATGAGAGACAGAGGAGGACTGTAAGTCCAACTGCATAATTAGATCGTAAATCCTCTGAGGCAGAGAGATAAGGAGATAAAGCATAGGAACAAAACAAGTTATTCACTGATGTTACCAGAATTACCATATTAACCTGCTGTCTCCAGAAAGCATTATAAGGGTCTAATAATTGTTTTGCATCAGTGCCTCTCCCAGATTTTTTTACTCTACTACTGATGCAATTTTTTTTCATATGTAGTCTTAGAACTTGCTGATCTTGTTTGGGTTTTTTTTTTCATATAAAAAGCACGTTGAGCTGTGAATTACATAAATAAATGTCAAACATGCTGCAAAGAGCAGGAATACAGTGAGCCCCCCAAAAAAGCAGAGAGGTGATTGAGAGTAAACACCTTTATCACATACCCTAGCTGAAAGGTTCTGCTAAGGAACAAGCCACTTATTCTAGAATAAGTAGAGTACGTAGTTTCCTTTGCCTTTTCTTTGCAGTTTTATACCTGGAATTCACCTGTCTTGATAAATTCTTCTTCCTCTACTGGTCACATATTGCTCTCACAGTGGAGATCAAGACTGGTAGAGGTTAAAAGCAGGCCCATTAGTGCAACTTATAAATGGCTTAACCACAGTTCTAAGTGGTTCATAGAGCTATCATATGCTTCATCATTTGTGTGTATTGCATGCCCTGAATAATTTCTTTCTGTGTACATGTACGACCACCACCACAAAAAAAAAAATTTTACACCCTGAGGTGCTTCTCCATATTCACAGTTTCTTTGAAAACAAGAGCTGGAGAGATTTCTATGTCAGTATGTAGTGCAGTTGCACCAAATATTTTTACACTCACTTGGGAAATTCTGTGGTGCCTGTACCTTCCCAAAGCTATGACTTTGACTCATGTTGCCATTGGATTAGCTGCAGGCTATGAGCTTTCCTGTTGTCCTTTCTGTACTTTTTATTGACCTTAGGTATTTGATGTCATGATTGCTTTTCTTACGCTTGTCCTGCTGCTGCTCATACCTTTTTTCTTTCTGCCTCATAATGCAATAGTGTTTTCTTCTTGCTTTCCCTTCTCTAAATTTGGGGCATGAAGATGGCCTATGAAGTTCTGTGCTGTTGCATCAACCTCCAGAACTTTCTGGTCTTTGTGTATTTCATGACTAGTTACTGTTTTGAGCCGAAAAGGTTTTCTTGAGTAGTAATTTAAATAAGCTTCCCTAGATTGATTAACATTCATATGCTGAAATCAAGTTTGTGTTTTAACACTTTTCGAGGTTCTTCCTGTTCACTTTCACACATGCAATTTTTCACACTCAGAATTCTTCCCTTGTCTGATGTTCTCTTCCCTTCCCAATAACACTATTCTTCAAACTACCTCCCGTAACTTTTACAATTAAAAAACAATACTGCTGTATCCTCTCTGCTGAACTTACTTTTATTGTTCCCTTCCATCACCTGTATCCCCTTGGATTTTGTGTTGCTCACTGTTTTGAAAATAAGCTTATCAGAGTATCTTGACATTGTGGATCTTATGACCATTAGTAGCTTATCTCAGTGATGCTAACTCGGTCAGTCGCATAGTGAGTATGTGACAGAGTCAGGTTGTCTGTTTAGGTTGCATTAGTGCCTTGTGGATTTGACCACAAACCTGGGCTGAGACATCTGGAAAAATGATTTGTGAAATATAGTTAGAAATATTGATTTTTAGTGTCTAGTACAACTGAAACTCATATTAATCTCATTATGTAGTTGCAGTCAGTATTTTAGCATATATTTATTTGTTCATGACTTTGACTAAATTGTATGAATAAGTAATCATCCATGTGTATCTGTGCCTGATTTCTTTCATACTCTTGCACAAATCAAACTATTTAAACAAGCATAACAGACATTTCACTGCTTTTGAGAACCATGGATCATTTCATAGATCACTTGCTATCTTAAAACCTCTCAATAAATTTGATTAAGGCTACCTTGTGACTTTGATCCTTTGGAAAAGCTGTGTGTGGAAGAACCAGTTTTGGCATCTTTGTTTTCCTTAAAAAATTCCGTAAAGAGTTACAATACCAAATTTTACTTAAGACTGTGTAATGTCTTGCTATAACAGTTATGACATAAGCTTTTTGTAATGCTTGTTTACACTTTCAGCACCACGGTTTAGACCCATTCTTTGGTCTCTTGCTTCCAGAGTGAATGAAGGCTGTGTATCAGTTAGAAACCCATTTAAGTTGTGTTTTTTCAGGTGTGAATTCCAGTTTCTCACTGTCAGATGGCATTATTGCTAGTTTTGAAAAAGTACAAAAGTCTTACTTTTTGAACTAAAATCAGTCTCTAGGCTTGTGTAATCTTGACAAATAAGAGAAAAATGATCATGTTTGAAAGTCTAAAGTAAGAGTCATTAAAAAGCTATGTAATTGCAGGCTGACTAAATTGTTACAAAAGTTTCTGTTCTAGTCATCCTTTTGAGTATGTGCTAAATTACAGTGCAAGACAGAAGGTACTATCTTCCTTAGCAGACTACTCAAAAGAAACCTTGGTCAAAATTGGGGAGAATCATTAAATGAAACAGATAGTAGCATCTCAATGAATGCAGTGTTTCTTTTGGCATAGGTGACTGAAAATACTAATTGTAATACCTAAGGAAATCAGATACTCTGATTCCATTTTTCTTTCTACAGTCTGGCAAAGCCAAAGTAATTCCAAGATATATCAGCTTCTATGACAATGTCCCAGTCTATTTTTATTCAGAAAGTGCCACTCTTGATTATAAATGATTGCTGGGTTGTGCCTTAGGTTGCATATATTGCAAAGCAGGCGGCTTGCATGTGTTTGGTTGACAGGCAGTCTTACAATACATGGTAGGTTTTACTACCAGCTTTTAAAGTTGTTCCAGCTCATGTTTTTTCCAGCACCAGATGGCAACACCTCTGTGGGATTCCACTGAAAACTGAGGAACTTTGCGTGGATTCTAGGGGTTCAGTGCCTAAGGGAATCCTAACTGGTTGCAAATCTAGTTCACAGTTAAGATACTTGTCACACAGCAAATATCATGTGTGATAAATATCATGTAATGGAAAAGTAAGTCCTATACTCATATTTCATTGTATCAGTAAGTGGATTTTTTCAAAATAGCTTTTAGTTTTACAGTAAAGAAGAAATGTAATTCATCCAGAAAAACTCTCCAGATGAACTGATTCTATCTTGTTAAATATCAGATAGGAAATGTATCTTTTAAATTATATTAATTAAACATGGATGCAGAAATTGTCATTGTGATAACATTGCTCTGGCATTATTCGATTATGCATTTTGTGAAAATAACCTTGGTGTGTTTTGTCCCTTAAATAATACATAATTTAAAAAATGTTTTTCTGAATGCATGACTTCATATTCTGAAGCTCATTGTTCGAATCATCATCAGCTGTGTACTGAAGTGTTTCCCTGTTGCTTCTTTTAACAAGTGATATAGGAGATCAACATCTCATTAAATTTTAAAAATGCATTGGAATAAAATGGTGCTATGGAACTTCTCATGATTTTTAGCTGTGCTTTGTAGACTTTTATTGCATTTGAAATTTTATGAGTGAGATGACAACCACCAGAAGATTTTTTTTTTTTTTTTAATATTGGAATACTAGTTTCTTCAGGGCAAGTTATGATAAGGTGACAAACTAAAGTCAGTGTGATGTTAACCTTTTCAATTCTCCATTTATTTTACAATGCTTTTGATTTGATAATAAAGCAGTGACCAAGCTGGTTTGGCTGCAAATGTCCACCTATTTACATCTTCAGTTATGAGATAGAAAGTGTATCCAATATTAACCGGGTGAAACTATTCTGTCATCGGTCATACACCAGAGCTCTTGTAATGCTAACTAAATCTGTGGCTGACAGGTATGCATTTGGGAAGCATCTAAAGGAATTTTTTGCTTCTTGAACAGGATTATATCTTGGTCCTACTTTAGGATGTCAGGATTTTTTTCACGTAGTATCTCTGTAATAAGACTTCTAAAAAAAATAAAAACAAACAAAAAAGAACCCCAAAAAACCACTTTCACTAACTTCTGCATAGCTTCTCCACAGTTACTTTATGGCACGAGAAGAAAACTTTCTAAAAAAATGCCAGATCTTTCACATAATGACAATTCAGTTTTGAGTGCATCAGCCTTTTCTCTCACTAACAAAACAAATATATGTGTGCTCTGAAGACGTGACTAAAAGTTTTTATAGATATGCTCTTAACTACCTTTGATTTGAGATTGAGCTTGTCTTTTACCATTTCAAACAATATTCTTGTCCAGTGACCACCTATTTCTGCTGTTTTTCTCATTTGCTTCTAGTCCATGTCCAGATTTCTTTTTTCAGAAGAACACGGGGCTTTCTGGGTCTATAATATGTGGTATCTGTATTCTTGGTTCACGGTATCTGAGAACTACACAGCAGTTTCTGCCAAGGCCTATTTATTTCTATTTCTACTGTGTCAATGTGCTACATAGCACTAAGTCCTGCTGGATTTCACTAGATCCTACATGAATTGGAGGGACTCTTTGGACTACCTCTAACCTGGACATTTCAGAATGATCAACTGAAACTCTGTGCATACTTTCAACTGTCTTTTCAGCACTAAGGGATTTTAAACAGATGCCATATTTGGCAAAATAATAAGCTTATTTATCTTCACTCTGTAATCTGAATCTGACTTTGGCATTATTTGAAGTCAACCACAGTGAAATATGCATGCAAAGCAGAATGAGAACGTGTTTGGTTATAACTGCAGTTTCCCATGTATAATTTCTCATTGTGTCTTCCTTCTGTGTCTGATACTCTGGAAAGCAGCAAATTGGAAATGTGAACCATGTTGGATAAATTCCAAATGATCGCTGAAGGAAATCGAGAGGCATGTCCATCTCTGCCTTTCGATTTTCTTCAGCCAGTCAAAAGAGGTGATTATCCCACTGTATTTAGCACTGGTGCGGCTTCACCTTGAGCACTGTCTGCAGTTCTGGGCCCCACAATTTAAAAAGGATGTTAAGGCATTTGAATGCATCCAGAGCAGGGCAACAAAGCTGATGGAAGGACTGGAAGGCATGTCCTGTGAGGAGCGGCTGAGGAGGCTGAGGATTTGTCTAGTTTGGAGAAGAGGAGGCTGAGGGGCGACCTCATTGCTCTCTACACCTTCCTGAGGAGGGGAAGTGAAGAGGGAGGTGCTGATCTCTTCTCCCTGGGATCCAGCAACAGGATGCCTGGGAATGGTTCAAAGCTGCTTCAGATACTAGGAAACATTTCTTTACTGAGAGGGTGGTCAAACTCTAGGACCTGGCTTCCTAGAGAGGTGGTTGATGCCCCAAGCCTGTCAGTGTTTAAGAGGCATTTGTACAATGCCCTTAATAACATGCTTTCACTTTTTTTTCAGCCCTGAAGTGGTCAGGCAGTTGGACAAGATGGTCATTGTAGGTCCCTTCCAACTGAACTATTCAACTCTATTCTATTCTATTCCATCCTATTCTGTTCTATTCTATTCTATCTCCTGTAAAACTTGTTTACAGACAGTACATCTCATATAAACCCAACCAGTGGTAGGTAAATTCTTTGATTTGATTGGAGGACTCCTAGACTGAGCAACAGGTTAAACTCCCCAAAATCCGCAAGACTCAGTTATGACTTTTGCAGCTTTTGGTCTTTTAGACAACATCTAGGAGATCAGGTGGTATGGATTTGCTCTGAGGGTCTTATGTCTTCCCATTCACAAGTTACAGAATGGTTGAGGTCTGCAGGTTGAGGTCATCTGGTCCAGCCTCCTGTTCAAGCAAGGTCACCTAGAGCAGGCTGCCCTGGACCATGTCCAGACATCTTTTGGATATCTTCAAGGATGGAAACTCCACAGACTCTCTGGGCAACCTGTGCCAGTGCTTGGTCACCCTCACAGGGAAAAAGTGTTACCTGATGTTCAGGAGAAACCTCCTGTGTTTCAGTGAGTGCCCATTGCCTCTGGTCCTGTCACTTGGCACCACTGAAAAAAGCCTGGCTCCCTCTTCTGTACAGCCTCCCTCCAGGTATTTGTATACATTGATAAGATCCCCCAAGCCATCTGTTCTCCAGGCTGAACAGCCCGAGCTCTCTCAGCCTTTCCTTTTAGGGGAGATGCTCCAGTCCCTTCATCATCTCCATGACCCTTTGTTGGATTCTTTCCAGTGTGTCCATGTCTGTCTTGTACTGGGGAGCCCAGAACTGGACACAGTACTCCAGGTGTGGCCTCACTAGTGCTGAGTAGAGGGAAAGGGTCACCTCCCTCAGCTTGCTGGCAACACTCCTTCTAATGCAGCCCAGGATACCATTAGCATTCTTTGCTGCGAGAGCACATTGCTGGCTCTTGTTGAACTTGGTGTCCACCAGGACCCCCACGGGGCCTTTTCGGCCAAGCTCCTTCCCAGCTGGGCAGCCCCAAGCCTGTACTGGTGCCTGGGGTTGTTCCTCCCCAGGTGTGGGCCTTTGCACTTCCCCTTGTTGAACTGCATGAGGTTCCTGATGGCCCATTTCTCCAGCCTGTGCAGGTCCCTCTGGATGGCAGCGCAACCCTTTGGCATATCAGCCCCCCCTCCCAGTTTGGTGTCATCAGCAAACTTGCTGAGGGTGCACTTTGCCCCATCATCCAGATCATTAATGAAGATGTGAAGCAGGACCCAGTATTGACCCCTGGGGTATACCGCTAGTTGCCGGCCTCCAACTAGACTTTGTGCCACTTACCATCACTCCCTGGATGTGGTCATTCAGCCAGTTTTCAGTCTGTTTCAACTGTCTGCTCATCCAGCCCATACTTCACCAGCTTCCCTATGAGGATCTTACAGGTGGCAGTGTCAAAAGCCTTACTGAAGTTAAAGTAGACAATATTCACTGCTTTCCACTTATCTACCAAGCAAGTCGTTTCATCATAGATGGTCGTAAAGTTGGTTAAGCATGACTTGCCCTTGGAAAATCCATGCTGACTACTCCTGATGACCTTATTGTCTTTCATATGCCTAGAGATGGTTTTCAGGACTAGCTGCTCCATCATCTTCCCAGGGATCAAGATGAGGCTGACTAGCCTGCAGTTTCCTGGATCATCTTTCATGTCCTACTTGAAGATAGGAGTGCCGTTTGCTTTCCCCGAGTCCTCAGGCACTTCTCTCAGTTGCTATGATCATTCAAAGGTTCTGTGAGAGTGGCCTTGCAGTGACATCTGTCAGCTCCCTCAGCACTCATGAGTGCATCTCATCAGCACCTATGTACTTATTTATGTCCAGTTTGATTAAGTATTCTTAGGTATCTTCCACCAAGGGTACATCTTCCTTGCTCTAGACTTTCTCCCTGGTCTCTGGGACCTGGGATTCATGAAGGCCTGCTAGTAAAAACTGAGGCGAAGAAGGCATTCAGTACCTCAGCCTTTTCCATGTCCTGCATCCCCCACTTCATTCAGCAGAGGGCCCAGATTTTCCTAGCCTGCCTTTGTCACCTGTATACCTACAGAAGCCCCTTCTGTTGTCTTTGACATCCCTGGCCAGAATCAATTCCATTTGGGCTTTGGTGTTCCTAACCTCATCCCTGGATGCTTGGACAATGTTTCTGTATTCCTCCCACATTATCTGTCGTGCTTCCACTTTCTGCATGTTTTCTTTTTGTGTTTGAGTTTGCCAGGTCTTCTCTTGTAGAAGAGACCTACACAATTGCTGGTATTCCTCCTGCTCATACAGATCAGTCAACAATTGTCAGAGGATTTAAGGAAGAGTACTTTATTCTATTTCTTTCCAAGAGGAAAGAATATTCCACTTGCTGCAGGAGGAATATTGGGAGCCAACACCTTTGTCTGCTATATGAGGTGTTGAATTTCCTGAGGCAGATTTATCAAACTTTCGTATAAATCTCTGTGTATGAGATATTTATGTAGTGGGAACTCTTTTTAAGTTTTCTTTGAACCCCTTGACAGGGGTTCATTTTCTCTAGCGCCACACGTGTGGGCATTTAGTGTGGATGTTTTTGGCCAGTTATTCTTTTATTGTTGTTCATGTGTTTCTGCATTCCATACAAACATTTCTTTTCATATGGATAGCACTGGCAACGTCTTTGTCAGACTGTAAAAATAAAATGTTAGTGAGTGTAATGACTTATAAATGAACAGTATCTAACAATATTATGCACAGGGTTTTTGTTTTGGTTTGTTTTTTTCCCCCAGGATATCAACATATTATAGACCACTGTAGTTGGGACAGTTCCCTGAACAAGCTACCTCTGTGGGAAAAGAGTATTTACAGTTTTTAAAAATTATGAGCTTCTAAAGCTGTATTGGCTAGATTTTGTGTTGTCAGCAAGTGGAATATTGTTTTCAGTTCTTTGTCTTTTAAATACTGCTCAGGGACTTATGTACAGTATAATTGATACGCACAGAAAGATTTAGAATTTTATATTCTTTAGTTTGCCACATGTAGTGGAATAGAAGAATGAAACTGGGAAAGATATTTTCCTCTGACAATGATACAGATTATTTCCTGAATGTTTACACCTCCTAAACCTTTTTTGCAGTGTATTTTCATATAGAGCTGGTTATGTAGCCAAGATGTTTTTATGGAATAATATTTTAGGACAGAAAAGACCCTTACAGTTGTTTTGTTAATACAGTTTTAACACAAACCAGATTTATTTATGCTATTTTGCTCATAAAATTATAAAAGGTGTTTTGGGACAAGAGACACTATGCAATCATTCCTTGCCCACTGAGGGCATTGATGTTTACCACATAAAGACCTCATAGTTCTGCTAACAAACCATAAACCCTTATATTGCCACACAGTTGTTCTGAGTAGATGATCTGCTTAAGGGAGTAGATATATAGCGATGTGTGTAGGGAGCAAATGATGCCTCCTCTTCTTAAGGCATTTAAGGTTCATAACGAAAGCCATTCCCTTACTGCATTGTCAGGAAGCATGTAAAGGTTTGTCAGGGTGTGAAAAGAGAAAAAAAGAATGATTACTAATTAACAGAATCCTTTGCCCATGCTAAGAAAAATTTCTTAGATACTTGAATGCATTGCATATGTGTATGTCAGTGTGTGAGTGGATTTGTGTGTATATATACAAAGTATTTCATTCCCTTAATAATATCATAGTATCTGAATTGCATAGGAATTTCCATGCAAATAAGTTCAGTGCCTTTTCCGTACATGAGAGTGATAAACTATTTTCAAAATGCTCCCTTCAAAACATCAAGAATTCAAAGGCCAGCTTAGCTGAGTTGTGTGCTGTGAAGTATGGAGAATGGAGTCCTTGGTATTAGGGTTGGTGTGTTCTTCCTGTAGTTACCTGTTGTTACATGTATGTCCCATTGCAAAAAGAATCAATATGACACCCTGGCAGGATTAAAGTATCCAGAATAGAATGCAGATACACTAGAAGTGTATTTGTACAGTCTAGGAAGACCGATAGAAAATAATACAAGGTAGAAAGGACTTAGTGTAGAACCCACAATATTAAATGTAAATCTAAGTGCTGTCACACAACAGAAAGACTTGCATCTGTGCACTTGCCCAATTCCTTTAAATATTTTTCTCATGTTGAGCTGAGATGATATAGATAAGGCATCATTGATATTAATGAAGAGGAAACAAAATAATAAACTTTGTATGTCGTATGCGAAAACAGAAACAGAGGCTCGTTTTCTAGAGGGGGAGAGAATAAGTAAGCATCTTTTGTCAGGTCAGACCACACTGTGACACATCACTCAATAATTCATCATGGCTTTTGCCTTTCCTCCTTTGAATGTTCCCACAAAGTGGAGTAGCAGAGAATATTATACTTGAGACCACTTTAAGTGAGTTCTAGGTTTCATATGTATTTATTTAAAAATTTTAGCCAGGGCAATGCACCATATACCAGCTAAGGAGTTAGGTGGTTCAAAACTAAAGTAAATGGAGCTAACAGAACTAGATGAAAGAATTATAGAATGGAATGATAGAATGCACTGAATTAAGATATTATGTATTTAATGCTTTATAGAGATATTTTTTCACAGATAAAGAAGCATAATGGACTAATAGGTAGGTTTTAGGTTCACAGTGAGAGCTTTAGTACTCTAGTAGTTATGTGGAGTAAAAAACTTGTAATCATTCTGCAGCAGAAACCACTTGGCTTATAGATGAAGGCATCGCACTGGGCTTTCCAGGACTGAATTTTCAGCCTTATTCTCCTTAATACTGAAAAGTAAGTGTCACAAAAAAAAAGAATTTGCTCTCTTCTACCTTTCCTACTAAGCTTATTGATGAAGATGAGTATGGATCTTTAAGTTATAGGTGTTACAATTACCTGTTTTTCTGCACTAGACATAGGTTCTTAAGTCTGGTTTTTCCCCCTGTACTGGAAATGAGTTGTACAAGAAAGTAGCCTTATTTCTGTATTTATGACCAGTTCCCAAAGTTCCAGCGAAGAGTTTCTTTGGTCTCCTGTAATGCACTGCCATGTCATACCAAAGAAGTTTAAACCAGTTTGAATAGTTCTCCGTTCAGAAGATACTCCTGTTCAGCAAAGCAAGCAAGCTTCAATGTAAATGCAGTAACTTGAAGCCAAGTTCTTAATTCAGTGCTTTGCTGATCAAGGATGAACTTAAACATTATGCTTTCCTGATTTTTTCCCTAAATGAATCACTAGATCAACGTTTTTGTAATTCCACAATGTCTGGTACTCCTAGTTCTACTTTCTTAAGTGTTTGGCCCATGTTTCTTCAATTAATGTCCGTATTTCTTAATTGCATCTTTGCAATGTCAGCCCATTTCTTAGCTTATATCTTCTGATCTTTTTTTAAGTCTACTTTGTCCCTTGTCTTCACATATAGTAAATGAAGGTGTCTTTCCCAATTTCTTTCCTCTATTTTTTCAGTTTAAGGTTTCCTCAGCTGAATGCAGGCAGTCATATAAAACAAGTCTGTCAAGACCAGTCTTCTTTTTTGTGTCTTCCAAATGCTGAACTTGCAAAAACCCCACATCTTGAGTTTTTCATAAATTTTTCCCACCCCCTGTCAGAGTGGAAAGAATCTCTTCTCATCAAGGAGTTTGTGTAAGTGTTACAGAGCTAATTTTAGGCTTAGATTCTTTATCTTTCATGCTACAGCATAAAATGGAATTATTACAGTTTGATTTTCATATTAGAGGTTACATTTGTAGTCTTTTAATAATTTTTACTTATTTGTAAAGTGACCAAACTTGTGAAATCTGCTAAGAAAAAATAATGATTGAAAGCCGTTATGCCCTTATTTGTAATCGGATTAGAGTATTATCCTTCTCTAGATTATGAGAAAATTTCATAAAACGGAATTTTCTGCTTTAGTATTACCTACTTTGTGTAGTCTCTTTACATTATCCTCAACCCAAAGGGAAAAACAAAAAACAAAAGAGAAGGGAAAAAACCCAAATGATACTGAGTTCGTAAATGGCAGAAAAAGGTAGTATTTTTTGTTCACACATGTAAAGTAAGTAAAGAAGTATCCCATACTGTTTATGTTCCAGGGCTGTTATAGCTCCTTGTACTCTTCCCACAGCCTATGTGTTTCTGTGTGCCTGCATGAACAGTGTTCAGCAACTTACCAGTAGTACACTTGCAGACTTAGTTGAATCCAGTCAAAATCACAGCAGAGCCAAGCCTCACAGTTTGTACAGACACAAAAATTCTATTACAGTTGTATAATGGCTGCTTGTTATTATTGCAGATTGGATCCCTTTCTAAATTTCGGTCTTCTACAATGCAAATGTATATATAAGAATAGCTTTAAAGTGTTTCTATCTTACTTAAGCATATGTTAAGAATTGTGGAGTTTTGAATATAACAGCTTTATTTCCTATTATGGGCTATAAAATTATTTTCTTGCCTAATTTGCTTCAGTCAGATATTTAGTGATGTGTGTATAGTTGTCCTTCAATGACAATGAAATTCAGTTATGACTGAAATGATGATTTATATTTAATTTTCATTAATTTTCACATACTGAATTTATAATAATTTTAAAATCAAAGACCTTAACTTATTTGGAACTTGGTGCAATGGAATGACTCACTAACAAGTGAAAAGCACCCTAAAAGTAGGCAAATTTTAAAGGTTGCAATGCCACCAAATAAAGGTCCCAAAAAATCAATAAGCAATTGTACAGTTTCTTAGAGGGGGGTAGGCAAAAATTAGTAAACTAGTAATTGCATCATGAAGTGCCAACTCTTCTGTTAGATTTATCATTGAGTATTTCCTACAGTAGGAACAATCAGAAAATCAATTAAATGGCCTTCTCATTTGGCATTAGTTTATGGGAATTCTTGTATTTGTTATTCAGTGCAGATTCTTCAGGAAAAAGCAGAATGTAACTAGGAGAGAGACTTTGATTGAAAACATTAACCAATAGGCATGGGTGATGAAAGTAAGATATTCTATGGTAACAGTATAACTCAGATATTTATGTAACACATTGGCTCAAATTTAGGGTCATCTGTTTTTGTATCCTTGGAATATAAAGTCTTTTTTTTTTAGGGTATTTTGAGTCTTCATATAATCAGAATGCATAGGTTTTTAAAATGAGTTGAGTATGTCTTGGCTAAAGCTGTTTGTTGGGAGGTATATAATGTATTTTAAAAATTGTATAATCCAGGCTGAATTGAAGCTTATATTTGTGCAGCTTTAAAATATCTGAAGGTAATTTTTTTCCTTTTTAGAAAAGGTTTTTGTCTTAAAAAATAAATTGAAAATAGAGATAGGAACAGTGTTTATTTTAAGAGTAAATCTAACATGTTAACATAGCTTTAAACAAACTTTTAAATACTTTTTAGTCAAATCTGTGAACAAATACAGACTTCGGGCTTTTTCGTGTTCAAAGAATACATGTATTTTAATACTTTAGATAATTACAGCATTCTGAGAAAGACATTGAATAATAAGATGATTTTGTTCTAACTTAGTACTATAATTTGTTGTGGAAGGCATTATAATACTATTACATTAGCTCAAATTCTGATTTTGTGTTTTCATCCATGTGTGTTAATTGCTTAAGACAAGTAATTGAAATTATTCTAAAAATCATGTAAGATGAAATCAATAATGAAGGACAGCACGACTTCTACTTTTCACTTCAGACAGTTGAAGACTAAGCTATTCTTTAATTAGGTTTTAGTTCCTTAACCCTTTTTGGCTTGTTTCTGTGTTCTGAAAATCACTGTCTGCAGATAGTTGTTTCTATGTATAAGTTCACTGGTTCATTCTATGTGAAACAGGTCATTCTGGAACAGCGAGAAATTTTACTGAATTTCAAGCAGGTTTTGCTGCTCGAATTGCTCTGTTGAAAATGAAAAGAGCTTAGATTAGCACTTGTTTGAGGTTGCTTCATTGTCAAAGCTAGAAACCTAATACTGGTATGAATTGTCACCTGACTGTATATGCACTATGAGGAAATACACTGTTGTAACCAAAATATTTGCCTAGAATCGTTTCAGAAGGATTAAAATGTCATCCAAAGTTTTAAGTTTTTCGCTTTGATTTTCAAAGAGAAATACATGCCAATTTTTGACGCTTCCAGTTTCTGTGTTTTCTCCTGATTTTGACCCTCTAGTTTGCAGCACCTTTTGAAGAATTGAGCCCATGTTGTCTGTGTAATTAAACCTCTTACTTGAGTCCTGATTCTGCCTTTCTTAATGTTAGAAGTCATTGTGCCTCATTTTGAAATGCGCGACAATTAAGTTTGTGCTTTTTATTTTATCAGTATACGCTTCTGTGAGCCTCTTCTGCCTGTGTTATTTGTGCATATGAATTTGAGAGTTCGGGGAGAGGACAGTAGACTACATGAGTGGATCTCTTAATTTCAGTCATGCTGTGCTCAGCATGAGCATCTCAGCTCAGCGTTTCTCAGGAAGCTAGAGACCTAAAAGACTATGTGATATGCTATTTATCTGCCAATAAGCTGTCCTGTAAGCAAAAGCCTGTAGCCTCTCAGTACATAACAGAGAATAATGAAAGCAGATCAGGGACTGTGATTCGAGAAGGAATTTGAGAAATGTAAAATATTTTGAACTTTATTTTCAGATTCGGAAGCTAATCTTAGGGGATAAGGTGATTGGCTATAAATCAAACAATAAGGTACAAATCGTGCCAGTTGTATAAACATGTATTTTGCCAGCAATTTAATTAAATGCTGCTTATTCCTCATAGGACATGAAGATGCATCCAGGAAACGTATTAGTAGCCACATTACACACATTCAAATACTAAATAAAGTGTATCGTGTTCTGTTCTCTTTTCTATTTTCAGTTACATGTGAATAGATTCAGTTATACCAATTTGATGGTTCATTTGGGCTATGCTGATTCACTTAGAAGTTCCGAGGAATGAAAACTAACATGTTGCTTACTTGTAAATAATAGATTTGGAGATTTTTTTAGCATCCTCAAATATGATAGAGAAGAATAATCTGATTGCCTTTTTCCCAAGGAGTATCCTGAAAGCCTACCAAAATTAGGTAAAATTATAATGAAGAGCAAGGGAATAGAGACTTTCGATGTCTTTTTTCACTGTAATTACTGATTTCTTTTTCCATAATTCGATCAAATATATTTGTTAAATATAAAAATGGTAGCATTATTAAGAATCTGGAAACCAAATGCTTAAAAGTCAAGAAGCCCTTAATATAATATATTAATTTCTACCTTAATCGATTTGCTTATACTTATCCTCTAATGAATGAATTTTGTTTGTGAAATGCATATTGTCCAAGTTCTGTGCATCTTAGTCATATGCCTGCTTCTTTTAAACAGTGCATGAGTGAAGCATATATTTTGTCTTTCATAGTATAACATCTAAAGCTGCATATAATACAAATTTAAATATGTAAATTAAAATGTAAGTGACGCAAACTTAATGAAACTTTTCCCTTCTGAAATTTGAAATGGGCAATCTTTGTTATTTCAGTTATAGCATTGGATTCATTGTAGAATTCTTTCATCTTTGTTTTATTGTCACGGCTTTTTTGAAGGGAATGAAGGTGATGAAGAATTCAGCTGAGATGTCATCAGCATCTTCTACATAAAATACTATGATCTCGAAATTTAAGCATGAAGTTCTCTTTCTCAACCACCTCTGACTTAGAGAACGTCCAGAACCCAATCTGTAAGATAGATTACCTGTAGTTACATTTCAAATCTGTACAAATCTGAGGCTTTTTCCAGAAATGGGATGCAAAAGAGCTGTGACTTTGAATTGAGCTAAAGTATGAGTGTTTCAAGTTGACAGACTTAGATATCCCAAACTTTTAAAAACTACTCAGGTTCCTCAGATTGTCTTAGTTTTGTTCTCATTTTTCAAGTCTTACTGATATGCATCAACACAATCAGCACTGAATGTTCTAATTAGCTGATGAACTGAATTTACCAAGGACAACTTCAAGCTTCACTTGAATTATTTTTGTTTGATGTAAAAGTAATTTTTAGGTTTAGACTAAAGTGGAGAATTTGGAAATGGAAAACTGAATGTTTGGACATTCGCTAGGATAGAGTGTAATTTGGAGCTAAGCTGTAAGCAGACACAATTTATTTCTAGTTTACCGGTGGCACTTTTTAGCTCCATTTCTAGTTTCTATCCAATAAATGTAGTTTCAGAGCTTAAAGGTTAGTCAGATTATTATCCCGGTTTTTTTTATTATCCCTTTTTTATTATCCCATTTCTCCAGCCAATGATACAGGAATGATCTGGTGCAAACTTTGGGGCCGGGCGGACAAGTTACCAGTGTGGGTGTTAGTATATCCCTTTCAAATATCAGGAATATGTTTTTGAAAGAAAAAGGAAGGACACTGTCAGTCTTCTCCAGATCACACAAAACTATATACTGTACTCTCTATATACTATAGTATATAGTTTATGTAACTTGTATTTATTTTAAATTTGTCCTGATACTATGTGGGTTTTCATTTTCCATGGCCCGTTCTGTACTGAAGAACAAGTTAAAAGTTAATTTTTTTAGGATAAAATACTTACTTTCTAATTCAGTAATTAAGTATTTCCCCACTTACGCTGGGTGATACTGAAGTTCAAGAGAAAAGTAACTTGATGTAGTTCAAAAGCTGTTTCATAAATCAGAATAATTAACTAGGAACAGTACTACATTAGCACATTATGCCAGTGGCTGAGCTCTGCATACAAAACACTGGCTTATGTTCTCCTTGAGCTCCTTTGATTGGACCTAGCATTCAGCTTGCACTAAATGAGCTCTGGCTGAAGCTTGGCAGGAACCGGAAAATGTTGGTATGTGTTGTGATGAATAGTGGAACATGGAAAGGCTCAAGTGTGTTGGCACAACCAGTGTCTCAGTATGATGAGCTAAACATAAGTATTGTTCACTGAGAAGTCTCTGTGTCTTTTGGAAATTAAGTCTTGGCCAGTGAACATTAGGTCTGTGTACACATATTGAATATATTTGTCTTTAGACTGTGGTGTTTCATTCATAATTAAATCTTTAAAGAAAAGTTCTAAAGAGGTTCTTGAATGCATCATCCTTCAGCTATGCCCTGAAACATGTTGTTGATGACACAGTTTTCTCCCTGTATTTGGTAGCATTCTTCAATTCAGTTCAATTCAGTTCAGTTCAGTTCAATTTAATTCAATTCAATTCACATCAAAAGCTGTAAGAACAAACTTACTATACTATCTACATTTGCTACTACAAACTAGCATAGAAATTTATGGCTGTTGGTATTATATTGCTTACAAATTGTGTAGTAAAAATGAAATTTGCAATTAAAAATGTAATGTACAGGACATATATATCATGAATAGCCCTGAATTTGCAGTCACTTCCAAACCCACCTCAGAATAAATTCGAAGAACCTGTCTTCTAACATATGTCTGCTGTATGAGTGCAGAAGAACATAAAAGAGAGGTTATTGTCTAAGGTCGTGAAAACTGATCTGGCTATTATTTCTAAAATTTTCCGTCTTGAACATTTTCAGCACTGTTCCTCTGAATTTAGTAACTTAACAGTAAAAGAGATAATTGAGAAAAGCAGTCAGGTTAATGAATACAGGCCTTTTACCATGCATTTCAAATATGACTCACTATTGTGTTTAGTGGTTCTGCAGTCATGTAATTGTTTGTAGAAAGTGCCAGTCTTCGCTAGATCATGCAAAACTCCCTAGATCATAGAAAAGGTATTAAAATTATTTAAAGAAACATAAATCATTACTTGCATAACTTTTGAACTCTGAGTTAACTTCATAGTGGGGAGGAATTTGAATGTTTAGCAACTGCTTTTATAAGAAACAGTAATACTTCTTCATGGAATCAATACACTTTTACAAAATGTGCCAAATCTGTATTCTCTAGAGCCTTACTGAGTAAGTAGCTGAGGTGTGGAAGTCATGCAAATACATTTATATTGTTACATGCCTCAAGAGTATTTTTTAGTTGCATAGGAAATATTGCTGGACTTTGTTGCTTTGAACAAATATATATTTGCCTTGCAATGCTTGCTATGTAAATTCTTACAGTTTAACAATAATCCAGACACGTAAATAATTTGTGTTTAAACTTTTTTTTTTACACATTGAAAAAATATTAGTCAAATTTAGTGATCTTACATGAATTTAATATCTCACAACTGCTTTCTAAAGTACACCTTACAGATTTCAAATTTTCTGAATTCTTGCCATGGATTTCTTTTAATTTCACTGAATAAGCTTGTAATATCTAAAGAAACACATGGAGAACAACTTACATACACTGTAGAGTGTCAACATCACCTTAAATGCCTAATACCCAGTATTTCAGTTGAAATTCTGTTGACACTGAACTCCTGCTTTCCTCTTCCCTTGATCATTCTAAAACACCATGTTATATAGCAGACTTTCTCTTTGGCCTGTCTTCAACGTTCAGCCAATATGTCTTCATACCATTTAAAGTAGTGTTCTCCAAAGCCATGTGAGTTGATTATGGCCAAACTTTGTCTTAGGAATAATTCAGGATATTGTAGCACTGAGAATCTGTGTGGTTTAACCCCCTCTGTTTTTTTTAGAGTTAAACTGCCCCTGTGTAAGGTAATTTTCACATACCACAGAAAGAAGAAATGAAAGTTCTGTATGTCTAATGTTGTGATCTTCCTTTACTCTATAGTGCTTGCACGAGAAGATTGTGACTAAGTTATGATGCCTGTGTTTTATAATGGATGAAATACTTACTAGGAGAGTACTGTGATTATCTGAAAGTGTACACCTATCAAAAGTTGTTCTGACACATTTATTTAATTCTATTTATTTAATTCACATTTATTTAATTTGCAGTCGAGCAAAATTAGCAATGTTGGATCAGTGCAATGCATATATATTATGGGGGAATTTTAATTGGCAGCATTCTTCTCGGTCACACAAAGTGACATTCTTTATAGACTTTGAATATTATGTTACTTATTTGTCGACAAAAAAGTTACTAGAGCGAAGGTCTGTAGCGAATTTCTTTCCGTTTTGAAAGCAAAGTTTGTTTTCCTAAAATTGAATGGAAAAGTACGATTTTTTTACAGTGTTTTGTAATCATAAATTTGTAAATGGCATTTGCAGAGATTAAACTGATAGTTTAAAATATTGTGGGGTTCAGAAAAGATAGTTGGTTGCACTATAATAAAAAGTAGACTCAGTGTTGGCAATCATTCCACATGTATGGTGGAAAAAAGTATGCCTGACATGTTCACCTAGGAGTGAAGAACAATCATTTTTGTGAACAATTTCTTTTTATAAAACCGTTTTATAAGTAGTACAGATATTACTGGGTTTTACTCATATTTTCCCTAACTATTTACCAAGTTCATAATTTCTCAGGCTTTGTAGAAGAGACAATTACCAATGAGTATATAATTCATTTTGTGCTTAAAAAAATCTAGAGGTACTTTTAACTTGTTTATGTAGGAGTTTGTTTCCCTTGTGATTTGAGTCTCTTGTTTAACTCAGTAGTCTCATGGCACTCAATTTGTATAGAATAATGGGTGAGGGAAAAGCATGTTTGAGTATTAGAGGTTAGTTTATCAGACCTGTGCTTTAATAATGTGAGTCAGGAGAATTTTTATAAATGTCTGTTATTGAATAGTTCCAGATCGGTAGTACAATACCGTAAATTCCTTACAAAACCATGATGCATTTCTTCTAATTAACTCACCATTTCTGGTAAAATGGGCTGCCTATATGATTGTAACACAAGAACTTAGGGGTTAATAGGTAATACTAGTATACTGAGTCATCTGTGCATTCCACTTTATTTTATAATCTGTGCTTTGTTATTGAGCACAAATGGAAGTTTAAATGCTCATTTTTAGACTGTATGTCTTCTCATATGTTGCCTAGTGATTCTGCTTTCATGTTTATTTAGATTACAGCAAACAATTCAACTGGGTTAGCTCATAGAGCTTTTCAATTACATCTATAATAAAACATGCTTTTTCCATGCTACCTGCTCTTCTACAATGTGACTTCTTTATGCCCTGAGATGTTTAAAATAGAGACATCCTCAGAGTTTAGGATTTGAGAGCTTATTGAACATTATTACAGTTAAATATATTCGTCCTTTTGGGTTACAGGTCTCTCTGTATAGTGTCTTATTAATCAAAATGCAGCAAGGGTGCTATTTTGGAAGATGTTCTAAGTTGTCAGTACAGCACTTATGAAAAGTTGTGAAAATAATCCTCTAAGAAGTTAAAAGTTGTTAGAGTTAGTTATTGGGGGGGGGCATATGTAAAGAGAGAGTAACACTCAGTATAGTATTTATGATTTAAGAGTATGTAGCACTGCAAATTGTGTTTGTGGCTTTTAGATAAGTTGCAAGATGAGTTTCATATTCAAATTCAAAGCAAATATTTTTTACCATCTTATATCAGTGTGTTCTATTTGCATCTTTCATATTTTTCCTTGCTGTGTCAGATACTTAACAAAAAAGAATAACTGGCATGTTTTTTTACTTTGTTACAGAACAGGACAGCAATTCTAAGAAACAACACAAACCTTTTGCACTTGGATTATTTGAATTGTATTTGTTTAAAGCGTAACAGTAGTGAATTACTACATAGTAGCAGGACGAATGGAAAAATAGATTGAAAATTTTTTAGTTTTGTTTCAGCTGTTCATGGTTTTACTTGAAGTCAAAGGTGATTGTTAGCTGCATTTATTTATTTTTTCTTCTAAAATACATTTTAAAATATATTCCACATCAATAATGTTGCATTATTATCCTTATGCCAGTGAAATGCCTCAAGATAACAATTACTCTGCTGAAATTGGGGGGGGGGGAAAATCAGATTTTAAAAGACTCAGTTTGTCAGTATACTTCAAACCTGGAAAAGAGCTTGTAACATAATTCAAACTTTTCAGGATTTCTTTGTAGAAAACATTTTTTCTTCAAATGTCAATGCGATTTATGTTAGATCATTAAATGTGCTCTTACCTTCTGGTTTACTGTACCTCCTGCAAGAAGATTAAATCATCCATCTATATGGGTACAGTAAACACAGTTAAGGACTTCTAAAAGCATACTTCGAGTTCAACATGGAGCAAGTGAAGTCCCCTCTTGTTTCCATGAAAAAGACAACATATCTTAACAGCCTCAGTATGTGATACACAAGAGATATCTCTCTCTCCCTTGCCAGAATGATTTGAAGTTTTGGAAAAAAGTGAGTAGAAAGAGCAATATTCCATCACTGGATTCCAGTGGAGAAATTACGGAATATAGAGACAATACATGTGCTGTACAGATTTTATTTTGTAATTATTTTTACTGAGTCTATTTTGTGTGTTTCAAATATACATCACTACAGATGAATGACAGAAGGTATTACAATATGAGCAGAAGAAATCCTATCACATGCAGAGTTTTAAGGAGTAGTGATAATGAGTGACCACAGCTCAAGAAGGTTTTATTAATAGCGCTTATTGAATTGATTGAAAATATATAAGGGGACTTGTAAGAATATAATCCATCGTAAACTGGTGTAATGATACTTAAAAGTATAATTTTATTTCTCTGTTAAAAAATTGGCATAGCAAGTGGATGAGATTGCAAGCTTACTCACACTTATTAATTATACTAAATTTTTAGTTTTAATTAGAGTAGCTCTTTTGAGACTAAACCTTTTACCATTAGGCCATTTGAAACCTATGAGATAAAAAGGAAGAGTTCTTTCAGAATATTATTTACATTATTTTAATTAATGATTATAATCTCCATGGTCATTTCTGAAAAAGAGCATTTAATCCCTTGACCAGTTTTTATGATTTGCATTTTGCAAAAACATGTAAGCCCTGCAGGCTTATTATCTCCGATTTTTGTCAAACCAAACTTATTTTTAGGTAATTTTATTTTGTTCCTGCTCCGAGTCCCATTTCCTCTCATAACACCTGTTTCTCATGCAGAGTGAACTGATTGGTAGAAAAGTAAAGTTCGCTTCCTTTTGCCAAAATAGAACATAGCCCTTGGCAAGGTTACCTTTGAAAACAGTTTTTCATGCAGAGACTGTATACAAGCACTGTTGCTGTTGCCAAGATCCTCTGACTAATGAAGGGTCGGAGCAATAGTGTATTTTTTCTCATTGCTGGCGGCACGTATATGTTGCATTTCTTCTGAGAAAAGGCACTCTAGCATTTCAAACAGAAGCTAGAGGTTTAACCTTCTAGGAGGATGGTCAGTGCTAGTTTTTATTGATAACATCGAAGAAAGCTACTATATAGGAATACTAAAGATAAATTCTATGGCTAGCTGAAACTCTTAAAAACAATGAGCATTTGAATGGTTTTTAACAAAAATCAGTTTGAAAACTTTCATGTTTACAAATTCACTTCTTTGAATCTCAGAGCAGGCTTATGCTTAGTGTTCCATATTGATGATTTGGGTAACTGATTCCTAACTAGGAAGGATTAGCATATAGACTGAATTTAAAGGTCAGAACTTCAGGAGCTCACTTACAGATTAATTTTTTTCTTTTTTCCACTTAATGGAAAAATGTGTAGCAAAAAGATGGAATATTCCTCTTAGTACCGATTGTGTTTAGAAACCCTGGCTATTATTAAAATTCCATTTTTTCCAACATATGCAGCAAATAATCTTTTCTGTGACATAGACTGAATACTCGGGTATCTTCAACTCAGATTTTTAAATAAAAGCTTCCAGTAAAACTTATTTAAAATGGATAGGCTGTAATCTATTAAGAAGCCAGGAATTTCTAAAGTAAAATTTTAATAAAAATATTAAGTGTCTCACAACTATAGAAATATAGAGTAAGTATATGTTCTAGCAACAAATGAGAAAATGAAAGCAAGATGGGAAGTTACTTCAGGTAACCAAATTAGTAGCTACTCTGTGGATGTCCTCAGATAGTTAATAAAAGATCTTAAGTCTCAGAAAGTTCCTAGTGAACTTCTTGTATATTGCGATTCTTAAGAAACTGTAGTAGTCCATTCACATGGAGCATTCTTCAAGATGAGGGCCTTAGTTAACTTAGCAGCAGCACTCACGGTGTTTAGAATTGGCTGCATATTAACAGCAACTGAGCTCTCCTTTTATAACCGTCTTTCCCCAGACTGTTAATTAACTTCTAGGAAAAACTTCTGTGTCTTTTGTCTCAAATTACACTTAACTGGTTGCAGGAGACATTATTTTCTTTTCTTTTTTTGTGATACCATTATGTGGCAGAAAAAAGATTATTTTTTTTGTTGTCCCAAGTGTACATTTCTATACTTCAGCTTGATACAACTTATTTTGCTTGTAATAACTTATAGTAACTTATTTTCATTGCAAATACATTTTTTAAGTAATCAAAGCATCACTGTCATGTATCTTAGCCTTAAATAATAATTGTGCTTTGAAATTTACTCTTAAAATAGATTTTTGTAAGGAATCTTTGCTTTTTGATTTTTTGTTTGTTTGGTTTTTTAAATTGATATTTCACTTTTTAATTAAACATCAGCACTGAGTATGTAAACTGAGGAGTTCCTATGAGATATAATTTTGATACTGCACCTCTTCAGGTCATTACAGATATTGTCATTTTTGCTTTCAGGTGCAGATTCATTCGCACTCTTTGGCTTGTTGCACAGAAGCAGCACAATGGACAGACAAGCTAAATTTTTTGCCTTCTTTTAAATTGCCAACATAGTGAAAGTGTAAACGTCCCATCATACCCAGCTTGCATGTATAGACACACAGTGAAATTAACTGAAAACAAAAAGTTATCA
The DNA here is from genome assembly GCF_000690835.1 of Fulmarus glacialis. Taxonomy (NCBI): domain Eukaryota; kingdom Metazoa; phylum Chordata; class Aves; order Procellariiformes; family Procellariidae; genus Fulmarus; species Fulmarus glacialis. The sequence goes on from NW_009217345.1 coordinate 60,458, forward strand.
TCTTTGATCAATGGTAACCACCACTCAGTATTCCTGTGGGAATATGCTTTAAGAGATGTTGTTAGGGGACAAAAAGGCACGCTAATAGAGACAGCAATGGCTGAAGTTAAGCTTTGTGAATATCCCTCATCATAATCATATTCATGCAGAAACAATATTCAAAATGCGTTTTTTAACTAAACACCTTAAGGTGCATATTGCAAGATCCATAAAATTGCTTACATACCCATTTTATGTAACTTGTAATTTTGTGGAAGATGTGGTAAAATTTGCGCATGTGATGGAAACTGAACCCATGTTTTTAGATGCAAAGTGAATGCAACCCTTATTAAGAAGCTGCAGGATGCTGTTTTTCTTTCTTCAGGCTTGTCATTTGTTCTTTCAAAACAAGGAACATCTCTTGTTCTGATTAAATAAAACTGTTTAATAACAAGGACATGGATTGGCTGTCGTATTTAATACTTCATTGAACCATGTGCCATTGGTTTGAAACTGTTAACTTCTATGTTAACTTGACGTGCACATACCACAAACAGAGTGATTTTAGACACTAAATAATCTTGAAGCTTCCTTTGTGTGCTAGTAATAATCTTTCTAATTAAATTGCCTTCGGTCTTGACTAGCAGGATAATTAGTTCATCCTTTCAGGTTTTTTTCAGATAGAATTTGGTATATATTTTCAAAATCAGTACATTTCCTTGCTGCATCATCAGTGGTGCAGCAGAGATGAAGTGCTTGCTTACAATGAGGTATATATATTCTGCGTATAAAAAAATGTACTGAATCTTGAGCTTAGTATCACTATCGTGAATTCAGATTTTAATTGGATGTTTACTCTTGGAGCATGAGGCTGACGTGAACAACACCATAGGAACAACACTGTTTCTTGAGCAAAGTTAATGAATCTTTCTCCAGTTTTCTTAAGTCACTTCTGAGTAATTGTTGTCTAAATTGGACCCATTGCTATACCTGTGTGATAAACAAGGTACCACACATTATTGTATAACATACGATGTAGTGCGCACTTGATAATTCTCAAACCTTAATGTGATGACCAATAAAATCTCTGCATTTGTACAGACAAGTAGCAGGATGAGTTGATCATGTAGTTCCAGTCATTGAATTAGATACTAAATTTTGTCACTATATGTTTATGGTAGTAGTTTTATGTTGTCAGTAAGTTTTCTTATACTGAGTACACTACACAACAAGTTTTTATCAACCTGGAATGCCAATAACTACCTAAAAAATATTTCCCCATCAACCCTACAGAAAAAAAAATAGGTATGTGCAATCCTAACAGAGAAATAACAGACTGAGGAAATCTTTTGGAAACTGGATAGTTTGTTAGTTTGGTACTATGCAGAAATCACTTATCTTCATGACTGCGTCATTTCCCCACTAGCAGGTTGAGGTATGACCATCTCAGGTTTAAACAGCAGCTCATCTGCAATTATTTAACAGAACCTGAGGGAGATTTGGACCACAACCATTGAAATTACCCAAGTAATTACTCAGCTGATGAGGAATTCCTTATGTAAGATTGGTGGTCTGTTCTTGGATAATCAGTGTTTCATTTTTTTACAAATCCCTTCTTGATGCTTCTCTGACAAATTCAAAACCCTTCGCTTTTACAGTTTCATTACATTTTGGTATAGATGTGTGCATGAGCTGATACTCTTTCAGCTATTCACTTGCTTATCTAGTGACCTTATTAACCCTAATATAGCAAATATATGACTTGGAGTAAGTTGTAGCAGTCTAAAACCCAAGCAACAGAAAAAAAACCCTAATTATTTGGTTCCTTATTTCACACTTTAAAATACAGAAGTAACACCTCTAGCACTTTCTTCTTTTACATATTTTAACATTTTCTGCAAGCTTGTTCAACATAATTTTGATAACCAAGGCAGCCGGTTAAACTGAGGCTTGCAATGGTAAGGTCACTGTTCTGAATTTAATAACGGGAATCATAGAAAAGTCTGTGCGGCAGGGGTCTGTGGGGATCACCTGATCCTACCTGCTTCCTAAAGCAGGGCCTTAGTTAGGTTATCAAGGGCCCTGTCAAGCCAAGTCTTGAGTATTTCCATCGGGGGAGATTCCACTACTTTTGGGAAACCTACTCCAATGTTTAAGTGCTCTCAGGATTGTCTTAGTCTCTCCTTAGTGGAAGACTGAAAAAAATATGGAGGAAGGAGAGAGGAAGCTGTGAGTTTTATCTCATTGCCCACCTTTCCCCTACCCACCACCCCATCAAAATAAAAGTCCTAAATTATAAAACTTTAACAATTAGCTAAAACACATTCCAGAGGAAGCAGGTTGTTTTAAGATTTCATTTGACTCTGATTAAAATTGCAGCCAAGAACTGCAGCTTATGTGTTGGTTTAGTCCTTTACATCAGCAATGACAAGTTCAATCATACTTTCTGTCATCTTTTAATTGTTAATAATTCATCAAAGAAAAATCACTACTCTGAACTTTGAACTGCAGTTCTTCAGGCAATTTGTGGAAATGTTCCCAGTTTCAAACACTATTGAATACCTCCTGTTGAAAAAGTAATTATTAGATCTTTTTCCATGGTGTTTACAGGGCAGCCGAAAATACTAATCAATTTTGAAAAACGTAGGTCATAAAAAATATTATTTTTACACTTCACATTATTCAAACACAATTTCTTGTTGCTAAACATAGAATACAAATACAGCTTTTCTTTGGAAAATTAAAGTGGTTTTTCTATATTTAAAAGCAGCAACAAAGACCAAGTCTAACTTAATATGTAATTTTTTACTGATGAAAGTCTAATTCTGTGTTTTTTTCCAGAAAGAACTAGTGTCTTAAGATTTGGTCACTCATGCAGAGTGAGTAGGACACCAATAAACTAACTAATATTAAAGCTGATTTGACCAGAACTTTGCACTCTTGCTTATATTGTATATAACATTTTAAATTATATTTTTATAGTAAAAATCTGTTTATTTTTTCTGTATGTTAATCTTCATAGATATTTCTTTACCAAATGAAGCAATACCAATACATTTTTTGTTGTATTCAAACTTCATTTTATAAAAGAAAAATAATTTTTTAGAGTTGGAAGAAAAATGCTACTAATGCAGCTAGTGTCCAGTAACTTATTTGGAAGAGTTTCATTCCTTAGAACTTTGGTGTTAGAAACCATATGCTTTTATGTGGTATTCTCAAGTGGAATATCAGTTCTAGCTCAAGTATTTGTAAAATAAGCTTTATGCTTAGAACAATTTAACATTTCTTTTGAAAGATGTTTTGTTTTTTAATAGAAAATGGCGTGTTAAGAAGTAGTGTTTTATGAGTCTTCCTATTCAATAGTTTATTTACTGCACTAAACTGTAACAAAAGTTTATTAATGAAGGCATTGGTTCATTTTATAAACTTCTCCGTAAATAATTGTCACGTGTAGAAGCGCTTGATCTGAAGGCTTATTTATACTGTTCTAGCTTACTGCTTCATAAGACCTCTCTCCATAATGTTTTCCGAGGATTCTTGTTGAGAAGCTGCTTTTATTACAGTTCAGATCCCTGGTATGCTCCCACATTTTGACATAATCTTTTTAAGAGATTTTTCACAAGATAACTGAACAAGGCCTGACTAATCAAGTCCAATTTATGATGCTGCTTCTAAAGCAAAGTGTATACAACGCTGGAAGCTTTTTCTGACCTTCTAATCTCTAGATAAATTCTCTAGCATTCATGTTAAAATTTTCTGGAAACTCTGCAGAAAAAATTCCTTTTTAAAGCTTTCATAGGGTGGTCTTACAAGATTTTGTATGATGAAATGGCTCACTACTACAACTTTTCAGCTGATTTTTCATACTTCAGGATCACAGCACTATGCTGGTCTTCTTCACCCCACTACTGTTGTATTCCTGTATTCAAACAAGTGCAACATATTCTGATGCATTCTCCACGGCACCACTAATGTACCTTATTGTGTTGCTTTCTCAGACAAAACATGTTGACAACAGCCCAGTCATCAGTGTTTTCTCCGAATAGCTATTTTTAGCTTGGATTTATGTAAATCTGAGGGGCAGGCTCAGGGACGAAGTCCAATAGCTTCAGTAGTCAGTCAGAAGACAGCAGTTGAGTCCAGTTGGCAGCGGGAGCTTGGGATCTGCAGCTGCAGTGTATGAGCAGGCAAAAATAAGTGTGAAGTTAATATGAGTATTTGTTACTCTGTACTGGATAGGCTAGTTATCAGGGAATGAAAGGCAGGGTAAGAGTTTTGGGAGTAGTAGCCATTGGATGAGACTGGCTGTTGGGCTCTGGCCTGATTTAGGGACTTGCTCTAAAAGCAAATTCAGACCAAGGGGTTGGAAGGATTGGGGAACTCAGGTTAATGCTTAGACAGTTTTCCTGTGGTGAGGTCTGTGCTAAAGAGGCCAGGTGGAATGAACATGGGATTCACTTAGTTGAGCTGCACACAGTTGTGTCTCTGCCTTAACTGCAGCTCGGCGTTCTGTTGGTTTAACACTGCATTAAAAACTTGCCTACCTATCATTTGTAACTTGTGATGTGGGATAGTGCTAAAATAATTCTTAATCTAGATACTCATTCAGTATGTTCTTACATGGTACATAAAAGAAAAGATTAGTGTCGTTCAAATTTCTATTGTAAGAAAAAGAAAGGCCTGCTTACAGTTATTTTCTCTGCCATTTTATACCTTGCTATATTACTCGCCTCTTGTCTGCCTCATATTTTTCTGTTGAATTCTCTCATCCTTCCTCCTCTCCTTCCTAAACCTTGTGCTACAGCAACTTGAGTGGTTTAAAAAAAAAAAAACAAACACAGGGGTGTTTCTACATGTTTTGTGATTTTCCCAGCACAATAACAGTGATTGTGGAAGTCTTTTACAAATGTGAAGTGGCAGAGGCCAAAGCACCGATACCTTGTCAGAAGCAGCATAATGTTCTGTACCCTGTGACATCTTCCAGATTATGACAGTGATCACTGTTCAGAGGTTTTCAGATCCATATGTGTGTAGACAGCCACAGAGCCATAGAAAACGAGGCTTGAAATTCATCTCTGGTTGGAAGTATCCTGATGTATCTGGATCTGTTCTATTCCTAAAAATTCCCTTCCTGGAGATTTCACATTATTCCTAGACAATCTATTGCAGTGTCTTATTTTCTTGCCATTGGAAAGCTTATGTTAACATATAAACTGAGTATTTCTTACCGCAACTCAAGACCACTTCACCATTGATCAGAAGCAGAGAGTATAGTATATCCCATTCCTGTTTGCAGGGCTTGGAGTGGATGAGTGTGTTTAAGTCAACTCTTCCCAAAAACTCCAGTTTCAGTCCTTGCAGATCATGATTTCTAGACTTTTGATCACTCTTCCTGCTTTTCTGTCATCTCTGGAGCAATAGGTCCAGAACTTTCTTGAAGTGCAGGGCTCCAAATTTGCTATGATACTCTTCATCAGCAGCATTGAATAAAGAGAAAGAATTAGTTCACAAGTCTTAAAACCTGTAGTTGTTCAGGTTATAAAATCTTACATGAATGATTGCCTGTTTTACAACATCCTGGTATTCATTCATCTTCAGTTTATTACAAATTATAGTTTACAGATTTTTTTTCTTAAGTTATTCCCTACTCTGTATTTGCTCTGTTGATTATTCTATAGTGGATGTAAGAGTAATTGTGGGAGCTATGTAGATTTGACTATTGCTAAACGGAGGACTTTTCACTTTGAATTTCATCATGTCTTTTAATCATTTCTATAACTGCTTGCTATTATTCTGAATTCTAATTCAGCCACCCAAACTGCTTTTTGATTTAAAGAGCACACATTTTAATCCATCGTCCAGGTCAGTCTGAGGCTTTGTTATTGTTGTAATTGAGTTAGCCATCTGGTCATAGGTGATTCCTTCAGTGAAGTCTGAAGTAAAAAGGGCATTTAATTCTGGTCTTTCAGCATCACATGTTGACAGGTTTCCTTAGCTATTGAATGATCTAGCAATCCTTTCCCAGGTCTTCCTGTAACTACTGAGCATACCTACGGCATAATTTGTGTTGTTCTTTGTCCCTTGCTAATTTTCTTTCTGTTTGTGTCCAGTCCTTTCTGATTTTGTCCATAAATTGTCAGTCTATTATGCTTAATCATGTGACACAGTATCCATTTCTATTTAATCACTTAAACAGTTATGATTTATCCACAATGGCTTTTTCTTGCTAGACCTCCTCGTTCTGATAAATCGTGCTTGTTTGCTCAGTAGTTTTGTTTCCCTAATGACTGGAAAGAAAGAAGGAAAAGAGAAGGGAGACCAGTTAGTTCAAGACTTGGAATACTTGGAACATAACCAATTCATAGTGACTTTGATTTGACTTCTTGTTTCGTAATCACTTTCATTAAGTTGTCTTCAACTTTACATTCTCAGCCCTCTGGTTAAAATGTGTCCTAAAAGGTCTCAGTTCTAGTTGCCTCCTTTGTCAAAAATAGCCATGAGCGCATTACAAAACATTTGGGAATTGTCTGTTGTCTTCTGCAGTTGACTGAAGTCTCCTAATTCAGATCATCCTTTTCATAAAAAGCTGTATTTGTGATGTTGCTCTCTAGCAAGTTCTTTCCATGAAAATGCAAAGTCTTTTCCCAGTCTGATTCTGTTGAAGTTGAAAACTTCAGAAGTTTTCAACTGAATAGTCCTCATTATACCTAGTGTTACTTTTTTTTTTCAGTAACAATAAATATTTTTAGAATTTGGAAATTACTTATTATCTTAAAAGCTCAAAACGCTTTATTCGGGGGAAAAAAGCGTGTATGTCCACAGTTACTGCCACAACTTTTTATACACTTTTAAACCCATTTGAGATACAGCATAAGATAATACCATAGTTACTACATACATATCTGTAATTGTTGCTCTCTTATGATCTTTATAACCAGTGGAAAATCAGTATTTAATAGCCTATCTTAGTATGATGTTTAACCTTAAGCAACTGAGAATATGGCATCTTACTCAAGTTAGCAGAGAGTTGTTGATGAGGCTGGTCTCACTAATGCAATCTATATTAAATACTAATTAAATAACTGTGTGAGATGGCCCTAATATTGTGAAAATACAGCTAGGAAGCTCCTTTTGATTCCTTTTGATAGTGAAGTGTGGTAATTTTACATCTCTGTAAGAAAGGCGTTATTCATTTTTAATATAGTTATGTGTTAATGCATTTTCTTTTTCTTGTAGGAGTAAATATAATAATTATCTCCTAAATAATAAAAAAGTGCTTTTTTCAGTTAAGAGATTACAGATAATTTTTTTTTTTCCCATAGGTGATTTCATAGTAAAATTTCCACTGGCATTTCTCAGCCTAATATAGTGCACTCAGTCATTTTTTGCTGGGGTTCTATAATAGTGACAAAATGGAAATTCTTATAATACATAATCTATATTTAATTGCTTTGAGGAGAAACTTCATCAGGTCTTTATGAAACAATGTCCTGGAGTAAAATTCTGTTTGGGTTTTAAATTTAAAACACCTGTGTAGAAGAATATTCCACCTGAATCTTCTAATAAAGCTTTTTTTTAATCCTTATTTACAGTAATATTTTTCTCATATATATTCAGATACAAAACAATTGTTCTTAAGTGGAAATTGTTAATTATTGAAGGGTTTCTGCCATTACATAACAGAGGATTGAAACAAGTGGGTATCATTCTACTTGAATTTAGAGGCTCTTTCTGTTATGAAAAGGGTATCCTCAGGATGTTTTATGTATTACAAAGCATGGAATTAAATTATAACTTAAATAAAACCATTATGTGTGCCTTAGTCACACAGTAAAACTAATCTGTCCGACAAACCAGTCAATATGGCTGAACACTGGTCCAGTAAGTGTTTTTTAACTAAGTTACACATATGTTTCAAACAGTAACTCAGTTACAACATAATATTTTTCTGTGCTGTTATTTAAGATAATGCAAGTTCCATCTTGTTAAACTTTGTGAAATTAGGAATTAGAGATTACAGAGATTGGATTTTAAAAATTCATTTAATGTAAAATTTGGACTGTTTTACAGTTTAAAAACACTGCAAAGGACTAAAAATGTGTCTGTGTATATAAACACTGTATATTCTTGTGTGTGTGTATGTATAAAAGCAGAAATTGGAAACAGTGGCCAATGGACTGCCAGTGGTTCAACACACTTCTGCTACGTGCTTTCTGGAGGAACTTTTTGTCTGTTGCTGACAGTGTCCCTCTCAGAGAAACTGCTTCCCAGCTAGGCAGCTTGGGAGGACCACTGGTAAGGCAGGAGGGGATGTTACAGAGCTGTACGGCAGTGTTGCAGCCTACATGAGCAAGACTCCTTCTGCTGCAGGGTGCAGAACAGGGCTCCATCCTGCATCACCGCCTGCAGCAGTCAGGGTGCAGCAGCCCTGGACCTCCATGAGGGAGAGGCGCTTTTGGCACAGCAAGGGGACACCGTGGCACAGGCTGGTTGTCCCCAGCTCCCTGGAGCTGCGGTGTCAGCAAAGGCGCTGGAGTCACAGTGACACTGTGCTGCCATGCTCGTGGTGAGGCTGCAAGACAGAGGCTAAAGGGAATGAACTGGTGCGCTTGTGCCAGTTCAAATTTCCATGCTACGGTCAACAAGGATAGTGAGTTATATCTGGAGGTGTAAATGTATCATCACTGTCTTTTCCTTTCCAGAAGCATTTTTGCTTACTTTCAAAGCAAATATAGTATTTTCATACTGTTATTTTATACTGCTTCTAAGTTTATTATTAGCCTTAGAGATCATGCAGAGTTAAGGTATTTGATCTGAGGAGCATAAAATTTGAAAGGTGAATCTGATAGATAGGTTAGGATAAAATGTACAGAAGGACAGCAAGGCACAGGAGGAATTTTTGTTTATTCATATGTCATGATGATTCAAATAGCTTTAATGTACTAAATAACTTTAATGTATTCTAGTGTAACTATATATATATGTTTGCGAAGAGGCGAAACAACCCTGGGAACTAAGCAAAACGTAGTGCAATTAGGCTAGAATTTGTATTGAGCTTGTAACAGAGAACATCAAGTTCAGTGATGCTGTTAGTGAAGGAACAGAGGTATCCCAAGGTGCTGTCAGCACAGGCAGGGAGGCTGACACAACGTGGTCCTGCTAGTCACAGGTGTACCAGCATCCCCCTCCCCAGGGCTTCAGAGCCGTGCTTCCAGCCTCCCTGCCCTCCTTTCCTCCACTTTGTAATGAGTTTCCCCTTATAGCTCCTGCCTGTGTGAGAGAACTGCCCCTGGTCACTGTCATGCCTATCTTGTGCTAAGGCAGTCTTTAGAGTTTCTACGGAACAGTGCTATAGGGCGCAGTCTTCCTTTTATCCCTCTTTAAAGCTTCAAGGGTTAAAGCCTTGTCTTGAAGGGAATCCACACTGAAGCTCTTACTGGGTTGTGGTGTTCGTGCAACAGAACTAGCAAGAAACAGGAAAAAAAGGATTTTTTAAAAATTATTTAAATTATAGTAAATGGGGTGATAGAGGGCAGAATCACTGTGTTTATTATTATTGTGTGCCATAGGCGCACAGTAATAAACAGAATATAATTATGGAAGTCTAAATGTTATATTAACTATATAGTTTCATTTATTTTGTACTGTAGCATAATTTTGTATTCAGGAACCCCTCAGAGACATTGGCTTTAAATTTTTTATACACATTGAGGTTAAAAATAAAAAAAAATTATTTCTATAGTTATTAAATTTATAATAGGTATTCCTTCAGGTATCCCTGGAACTTCCTATACACCACCTCATGAGTACAGAGCACTGATGTATAGCAATAAAAAAGGAAAAATAGAGTAATACCATTTTCTCCAATTGAAGGCAATGTTACCATTAAGAGAATCTGCCCCAAAGGTTGTACACGTTTCCACATGAGTTACAGATACATTTTGTGTTGAACATGTTTCTGTAGAACAGTAAAATATTGATTTTGCCTCTGGCTTCCTTGGGATTGACTTTTCATCCCCAGAGTTAATGTTAAAAATAATATTGGTTAAAGGCCACCTCGTGGTCTCTTCTTTTAATTGTACATCTGGGTACGCCAACTTCTACTTTTAATGTCTAAGTTGCAGTATGGTTACCTCTGTCTAAAATATTAACCAGATAAGTCACTTCTAACCCTATACTAGCAACACAATGGTCTGTCTCCTTTGATGAAATACAAAATTAAAACCATTACTCAAGACAGAACTGTAATAACAGCATGTATCATTTGACATAAAGTGCTCAAACTTTGTAAAGTGAAGAAGTAATATCCCTCTTTGGTCTTCGTTTAACAATTGTGTGCTTTCACAGGCTTTTCAAGAGAACATTTTAGACTCTGGAAGTGCCTGGAAATCAAATCTTTATTAAATATTTATGGGGGAGGACACCTAATGACTTCTAGGGGACCCTGCAAAGAGATTCAGTATCCATAGAGTGCACTTATCATTGTTTGTTGTTATTATTGTTGTTGTTATTTATTATTTAAGTGCTGGCAATTTGCTCAAAGCTGTACAAGACACAAAAAAATACTATTTCAGCCTTTAAAAACTTTGTCTCAATCAAACCAATGCGTAAAGTACACTAAGTCACTAAGGAACAGACTTTTCTGAAAAGCAAGCCTGGTTACTGAGAGCACCTTTTCACACTGCCTCATATTGCCTCTTCTTTCCCTCTGCCATCCTTGCTTATCTGCCTTGCAAGAGCAGAAGCTGCTGCAGGAGGCAGATGCGTGCTGTTGGAGAAGGAGTAAAGAAAGGCCACTGTTTGCTTCCTCACATTTACAGTAAATGCAGGCACAGCTCTTTTGCTTTTTTTATTTCCCCTGTGACACCTTGCTGGAGAAGATGGGAGGGGTCTCCTGAGGAGAGGTAAAGGAGGCCTGTGTACCCAAAGGCTTCGCGGACCTAAGACACAACGTAAGACACAAAAGAAAATGGGGCCAGAGTTCTTTGTGTATGGGGCACTTTTAGACTTCCTCTTCTACTAGAATAGCAGGATTTGGTTGTTTCTGTTTGAGAGTTGATATTTTTAGTATTCTGTGCATATACTGGCAGTTTCAGGCGGGCAGGGGGGTGGGTGAAAACAGAAGAGATTGTCTGCTTCGCATACCCATATGGAGCTGTCATTGCATACATACAGGAAGATACAGGAGAGAACTGATGACAGCTGAAGGAAAGAGATAGAAAAAAGGCATAGTACCCAACACTGCTGGTGAAAAAAGGGATATTATTTTTAAGAGGTATTCAACATCTAGGCTAAATAGATCCTCATAAAACTCTTAAAAGACAAAGCAGACTACAATTATGACGAGGCTTGTTTTGAAGGACAATACAATTTGAGAGGAAGTGGCACGTTGTAGCACGTGTGTTTCAAAATAGTTAGTGGGAGTGATACCAAGCAAGCAACTAGACATTTTAACAGCTTATGTGCCTAGAGACAGGGAGAAGACAACACTGAATTGAAACCTCTGACCTCAAATAATGAGGAAATGGTGCAGTATAAAGTATTATTGTCTGCCTTGAATAATATTTCTATAGAGTCAGACTTCTGTTTTGAAAAGCAAACTAGCAGAGGAGAAGGAAAAAGAGTGCAGAAGGAAGTTTGAGAATTACCAGCGTGTGAATGAGTTTACACAAGAACAGAGGATAAAATGACAAAGAATTAGAAATGGGAACCACCAGTAAAATAAAATCAGAAGAAAGACAAGGCATCAAAAGATACGATCACTGAAATCCCAATGCCAAGGGGTGTTCAAAAGCTTTGGAGAAAAAAATTACTGAGAACAAAGTGGCCTCAAGGATTTTCTAGGACAGGGAAACAGGAGCCTATGAGAGCACTTCATTTGAACTAAGCTGGAAACAAGGCATGCTAAATTGGATTGCAAGCAATTCAAATGAGAAGCAGTAGCAGGTAGAGAGGTGGATATGTGTGTATTAGTTCTTGCACGTAGCTCCTCCAAGCTGTGTTCATTACAAGTTATGATGAATTCAAACCATTATCTGATTTTTCAAATATTATTTAAAAATAGAAGGCTTTAACTTTTTAGCAGCAATGGATTCCTGTTTCAGTTTGTTCCACATTTCCAGATACTTTAATGTTGGAGAATGTTTACTTCTTTAAAAACAATTACACTGATTTTTAATATTCCTTTAGTTTGTAAAGGAGAACAACATCCACAGATTTGAACTGTCTTTCATGAATTTAAACAACGTAAGGTTTTTCAGAGGTTAAATGCATTTAAAAAACAGCTCCTGAAACCACACATGTAGAGTGATCACTTCCAAAATTAAATATTGAAAATCTTAGTTTATTGCAAATAAACTGCAAATAAAACAGGAGCACCAAAAACTTAAATATAATCTTTTGCCTCAAAGTTAGAATGATGTGATATGTCATGCTAGTTACCTGATATATATTTGTATTGTTATGTGCATGAAGTAGACTTTGGAATACGGTGGGGAAAACTATAGGAAAAAACACAGAAGAAATGGTGATAATTTTAGTTTTATGATCACCATGATAACTAATGGAAGATGAGGAGCTGTTCATCGTGCTACCTGTAGTTTATCTGAACATGAATATGTTGCACTTTGGTAAAGTTTACAAAACTGCTTTTGCTCCCAAGTGTCATTTTGCATAATAAGGAAAGGAAGGCAGAAAGCAGTTACCAAGTTTGAGAGATGAAATTAGAAGTCTTTATGAAAATTACAGGAACATAAAAATGTAAATCTGGAAGACTAATAATTTATTTTAAATTCACTCTCCGTTCTGAGGCAGTTATGAAATGTACTAGGAATACTCATCACAAAACTATGTCTAACCTCTTATATCACACTACTTCCTGGGAAACCTGTTTTAGTATTTAACTATTCTGACAGTCAGGTGGGGTAACATAAGCAAAATAGTCTTTGCTACAAGTGATTTCTTTTTCTTCCAAAGATCATGGAGAACGATACATCAGTGTCTTTTTTAATAGCTACATTTTGTCATATTGGAAATCTGTTGTTGTGTGTCTCCACCTTAGCCTTTGTATCAGACCACCTAAACCCAGTACCTTCAACCTGTCATTTAATTGCTAAAAATCTATCTAGAGCTGATTTTGTCCATTTTGGAAATGGCTGCCCTGAGCTGGAAACAGAAGGCTGTGTGGAATAACTCAACAGCAGAAATCACCTCCTGTGTCTCACACATCTTTGTTTTATTAATACAACGCTGAATGAGATTCACTTGCATCATGCTGTTGACTTTTGAGTACTCCGTAATAAGTTGAAATATTCTACCAATCTTTGTTCTGTTTGTTTTATCTTTACCACAGTGGGAACAACAAATCTCTGTCTGTTCTTTTTCTCTGCTTTAGTCTGCAGTCAGGTCTAAATTTGTGTATATTCAGAAAGAAAACAGATGTTGAAATCACAATTTGGGTTTATATTATAGTATCAGGAGTAATAAATTATTTTTAATTATTCAAGGCTTGCAAATGAACTCCTGAATATTTCTGGGCATGATCTGAGTTACAGGAAAAGTGGGAAAATAATATTTATAGTTTTTTGTCATGGGTAAAATATGAAGTTTAACTCCATAACCAAAAAGGGGGAGGATGTGATTAATAGAAGTTTTGTTGTCAGTTGCTTGTGAGGGAGTGTATAAGAGTAAGTTTTAGAAAATTAATGTAGTGGAGCATGACAGTTGTCTAAGTAGTTTGTAATAAGAAATCTTGAGTCAAGTAGTTGTTAATAGTAATATTAAATCTATTAAATATATATTGCTACTACAGCTGTCAACCTTCCCCTTTCCATTTTCCTACCATACAGACTATCTCCCTCCATCACTTCTCTCTCTTTCTCTCACTCTCGTTTCTCTCTCCCCCCCGCCCCGCTTTTCTCTTTTTTCCCCTTTCTCTATCTCTCTCCCCGCTTCTGTTTTTCCCTTCTTGCTGCACACTCAGCAGTGCAGCAGCAACTTTCAGACCCTTGGTTGTGAGAAAGTGCAGAAGGAAACTGTCAGGAGTTCTGGTGGTCTTTTAATATTTGCAATATGAAATGGAAATAGCTCTCCTTACAAATAAATTACCAGGAAAAACAAAACCAAGTGAAAAACTACTCTTGCTTTTAAATTACTGAATTTAAATAGGTTGAGGTCAGAGCTGAGTTAGGATGGGAAAACTGAAAAAACAATTTGATTGCCCAACTCTGATAAGAACTGAGAGTTCTACTGAGGCAAAATCATCATGCCCGGAGATCATCTGCAGAACGGGCAACAAAGTACACTTTTTCATCAGATAGCACCGGTTCAGGCTTATCAAAAACAAATTAGCAAGCAGGAAGCCAGGATTCAAACACTGTTGGTTGCATTTGTATTCTTAGTTCTTCACCTGATGTTTCTCTTTGGGTACTAGTTATCAAAGCATGACAATTTGTAACTATATGGTTGAGAAGTCTGTATTTATATGACACAGTGCAGTGCTCCAAGTAAACCACATCCTACATTAATGCAGCCCTCCGCTGTGGCTGATTTGTCCTACTGAGGAGCGTTATCTGCATCTGCACAGCACTGCATTTTTTTTTTCCTTTGTGAGTTAGGAAGATATACATGCTGAAGTATTCACAGAACTCAGTATACATTTAATTGGATTCTTATTGTTTACATTTTATTAGAAAATGATAGGTTAAGGCATGAGGGTTTTTTCTTTACTGGCAGTGTGTGGGAAGCTACATTTGGATGAGCATTGGATTTGGTTGAAGTGCACAAAACAACATTTTCTGATCATTTTTGATGTAGTTAATAGTTTGTAGTAATTTTTGCTCTTGATTTACATCACGTATTCACAGTTAATTTTAAATACCTTTATGATGCAAAGATGCATATAATTACATTTTAAATGAATCAGACAAAATAATTTGAGGTGTGTGTTTATATGTGATTGTATATGTATACATCTGTCTAAATATATTTTAACATTTAAATAAAATCTCCTTCTCTTCCCCAGGCTCAAAAATACAATCCATAGAAGTGTTCAGCCCAAATAAGGAAAATTATGTAATATCAAGTTGCATGACGCTTTGGGATTGGTTTCCCTGGACAGAATCACTAAGTATGAACTTAGAGTTATTTAGATTTCTTAGGAAAGGTGTTTTCTGCAAATAGGGAGGGAGTAAAACTGCCTTTTAAACAAAATTTGAACCAATTGGCTCTTGCATTAGAAGTACTGTATTCTGTGGGGTGCTCATGGTGCGTGAAAGAAATGCACACAAGAGAGAGAATTGTCTTACAAAGAGATGTGAAACCTGAGATAGTTTATAGTTAACGTTTTAATGGTGGAGTTTACGAAATTAGTTATTTAATTGGTCTGTGACCTTTAACAAGTTTTGAGGATGCATGTAGTTCCTCATTGGAGAAGACCACACTAAGAAATATCAAGTTCTTTCAGTATGTTATTGAGGCATGTCAGATTTACTTCTTGTCTTAAAAATTTTCCTGTTATTGATGCTTCATGTACTATTACTTGATACTGACACCCTGGCAGGTTATTGCCTTGTGTCCTGTTTCTGTTTTTCTGATTTGCAGCATTGGAAGGGCTGTAGTGAGACAATTCTTGCTGTGTATCGCTGACCATAAATGTTTTTGATAATCATCAGTTTAGACACTGAAATAGGTATGGAAGGGGTACTGTATTTTTACTGTTGTAGGTGATCTTTGCTAAGATTGCTAGAGATCAGCTAAGTTGCTGAAATTAGCAGGTGTGTCTGTTTTCTTTCTGTACTGATGGCTGGAGATTGTTGATTCACCTGCAACTCATATATGTGGAAGGACAGGGAATGACTTGGATTTGTTTTTATCTGTTTAAATCTTGTTTTGGAGATTAATGGGAAAGTGCTTATGATCCCTAGAAAAGTTCTTTTGCATGCTTCTGTCTTGTGATGCATGTTTTTCAATATTAAGCATTTCATGAATACGTAAACAAACATGGACTGTGGTGATTTCAGTATGAATGGTTTTACTGTGGGTTGAATGAAATGAAAGCACAAATGACAATTATCTACAGAGATTTAGTCCAGGCAAAAGTGAAGCTGGATATAGAAGCAAGTACAAGACAAAGCAAGACTTAATATTCTCCAGGTATGTGTCTGCCATCATTGATCAGTTCAAACTGATTTACTTAGGAAATCAGTAGGTGCCAAGCTGATAACTGAAAAGACTGTAATCTTTCAACTATTCACTAGTCTGTAACACTAAAGAAATATGATATAGTATTTTATTTAAAAATAGGTTGGGTTTTTTTTTATTTACACAGTATTTATAAAGCTGTGACCATTGAAAATAGAAAAACTTCTTAATTTTCATGTATTCATTTGTTTGTTTGTTTGTTTGTTTGGAGTGCCAAGGGCAGTACCTTTGAGGTGCTGAGTATAGCTGTCCTTCCTATGCTTACTTTATCTTGGAGAAATCTTTAGGTTTTCTGAAACAAAAATAAAGTGATATGAATACTGATGTTTTAAAAAACAATTGCAAACCTTTGTTTGCATGTTTATTCTTGATATTTTCTTCATGATTGGTGTTTTGGTAGCTGGTATTTTTTATTAAGTCATCATCTTTTTTGTAGTTCTTTCATGGTTCAATTTTTCCCTTCAAATTAAATGTTTTAAAATATTATTGACACAGGAATTAAATGATGGGAATAGAAACTGTATGAAAGAAAAAGGTTTTCAGATAGTAATGGTAATAAATCAGTTCAATTAGCGTTAAAGAATCAAACAGCTCTAGTATCCAAGTCTTATCCAGTAGCTTTATTATTATAAAAAAAGTTAAACCATCCTGCGGTATAGCTTGCTTATAATGTCTGTCATTAAATAACTCAACAACTTCCAGCCCTTACTCAATGAGATGACTTTAGAATGAATGTCTGTTGGAACAGAGCTTTACAATTTAATGCCTAATCTCAAAAATATTACCATATTTTCATATGTATCAGTACATCACGTATATCACATACATAAAAAATATAGTTACATTATTTAAATATTTTTCCTGTTACGTGGAGGTGCTAATCTCATATGTTTCTCTGACTTACATTTTTTTCTGTCATAGAATCATATCTTTTCTGTCATTTATATCTTGTCCTTCTTTCAAGGTACATTTACAATCATGACAATATAAGAGAGGATGCAGCAAGTAGTTATTTTTTCATTCTTTATGCATTCTTTTATGTCCCCACTTTAAAGTTTTAATTAGCCCAATAAGCAAATTATTGGCCTTTCTAAATATGAGCATAAATAACACTTCGATTCCACCATTTAGTTTTTGTGGACTTTCAGTAATTTTAAAAAATGCATTTTTATATTAATTAATTGCTTGATAATCAAGTCATTATTATCAATTTACTCAAAATGTTGAATGGAGAAAATTAGGATGGATATATGAAATTATGCTTTCTATTTTTCAGGTAGTCCAGGAAGTTCAACAGTCTTTCGTCACAAATTTAGTCTTTCGTCACAAAGTAAAAATGGTTGTTTTAAGAGCAGCAGCTATTTTATTCATCAAAAAGGGACATTCAAGCGTGTGTATTACACAGTGTTTGTTTTGTTGGTTTTTTTGTTTTAACACTTTTGTATTGATGAGCAGAGTATCTCTCTCAGGTGATCTCTTGGACCACAAGAGTCATGTACCCTGTTTTTATTGAATTTTATACTTGCTTCTTCTTTTATTGACATTGCATTATCTCTAAAGAATTAAGAACATTTTAAGATTTGAGTACAGTTGTGTTGTCTTCTGATATGGGATAAAACCTTATACATAGTGATAGACACTGATCTCTGGAAATTGCTTTGGTTTAGTGTATCTGATTTTCTTCCCCACATGATCTCTAGCTATTTTCGTGGCCTTTCCCTCAGTAACTCACACCAATATTCAAAGGGACAGTTTCTGAATGCTGTTGCTAGCCCAGCAGTGTATGAAAGATGTATCTGAAGTAGGATTGCAAGTTTTCTATATTGTGCCAGAAACTTGTAATGATGTGTTGCAAGGCAGGGTTCTAAATAACTTTTTGGTTTGATGTCTCTTGTACGAACATAGAATCTCAGTGTAGATTACCATACATGCTTGAACTTCCAGTGGTGCTGTTAGCTTATATAAACTCTTATCTATACTGGCATTATTTCTTAGATTTCTCTAGTCTCATCACACTTCAGTATTATTTTCTTTTAATGTGTTCTTAATAATCATTCATAGCTGTTTTGTAATTGACTAGCAACTAAAAAAAAAGGGTGCAATGTAAATTAAATTATTTTTCTTATGATGAATGTATAAACCAGTATTAACCTGTATAATCTGTATTAACCAGTACAATCTTTATGGCAAGATTGGCCCTTTGTAATCTGTCCTCTGTCTGGAGCAGGAAATAATTGCATTGTTCCTTGGCCAGAAATGAGGATATGTCACATTTAAACCTGGTTGCCCTTCCTCTTCATGCTTTTTATGGTTGTGTTCTTAACAGCCAAGAAAGCTGAACAGAAGTGCTATTTTATTTCAGAATTTTCTTTCCCAGTTTCCTATGCAGCTATTTGATGATGCTGATGATAAAGTTTATTGAGGTATAAATGAGAAAGGGCAACATTTCTCAGGTCACAGAAATTAGTGAAAGCACATGCATATTTGAGGTTTATTTTAAATGTGACCATGCGTAATATGTCCTAGTGAAAATTATTTTTGCATTGGTTTATGGAGCAGATACTGTATTACAAAATGTCTGTGTGTTTTGAGGGGTTAAATTTACATACTATTAAATGAGCTACAGCAACTTTCACAGATGCATTAATTTAACAAATGCATTTGTGGTTAACTGCTCCCTTGACAATAAAGGGAATTGAATCACCAAGCCCCAGAGCTAAAAACCTCTCCAGATTTAGCCAAATAGCCAATGCTTTGTAACTATGAGTTTCAGCAGCCTCTGCGTATTGGGACAAAGAGGGACTTGTATTACACACTTTTGGAATAGATATCCACTTATACTGGAGCCATGATGCCGATAGTCATCTCCCAGAGGTGCTGGCTTGTCTAAGCAAGGGAACGACTCTTTTAGTAACATGGTGGCCATCATAATATGCCCGTAGTAATATCGTAGAAGGGTCTTTTGGTGACAGTGTTTGGCAGTGGAAAAACTTACTCATGGATGGAGCTGTCATGCACACCAGATGGCAGCTGTTCAGGACACTGTTCAGGATACCCTTTAGATATCAATTCAGCCAGGTTGTCATGTTCAGGCATCTTAAAGTATTATTTGGCATGTTAACTTCACCTGGTAGGGGCTTCTGTGCATAGTATTTGCAGCAATTCTTGAAATTTCAGAAATTCTCTGGAACCTTCTCTATAGGTTTCAGAGAAGCATTACTGGTTTTGGTTAACTCAGTGAATGAAGGATTACTGGCAGGTTGGGATTTTTTTCTCTAAGCATTTCTGTGGTAAGTTTGCCATGCTATACTGAATTACTTATCTGTAGAAAAAAATTATATTTTATCAGCTTTATTGGCCTTGATCTCTCTAGGATTCATTTTAAGTACTAATGGTGTAAAAAAAAAGTGCCCAATTTATTGTGTAAAAGTAGAAAATGTATAGCAGGGTGTGACTCATCATTTTGTGATTCCTCTGCATTTTGGTAAATTCATCTGGATTGCTGATTTTAAGGAGGGAAAAAAGATTTTGAGGAGGGAGGGTAGGCTAGCAACATTTCAATGTGTTAAACCAACTGAGGTTCTTGCCGGCTTTCACTGCTTATGTTTTAACCTCCTTTTCAAAATATTTAACATCTTAGGCCTCAATATTGTAATATTATGCATGTTTTCTTTTTCAAAAGAACAGATTTACAGTTGGCACCTATGGTCTTCAGGGAGCACAAGGAACTTGGGTGCAAATAGTGGAGGTAGCTTTCATATCCAAGGACTTACTTGTATACCTGGCATTTAGACGAGTAATTAAAGGGTAAGAACCTGTGGATTGATTGTTTCTCTGCTCCTTTGAAAGTGATGCATTATATGCTATGTTTTGCAGAAAGAATGTTACATCTGGACTGTGAGCATTTTGGTCTGATACATTTTTATTCTTGCGGTTGTCTGTGAGGAGGATAACATAATTTTTGATGGCTGATATTTAGGGGCATTTTTTTACTGTGGCTTGGATAATTGCAGCTATAATTTGGAGTTGTTTGAAATTTCTTTCTTAATAGCCTTACTAGTCTCCTGACAAGCTTTATTCTTCAAACTTTCAGGGCAAGGTGGTTGACTGAGCTGGGCTTTTTGTCTGCATTAGTGAGGATCTTCTGTGGGTTGTCCAAGACTCATGAGAGAAGAAAACAGTATTTCTCCTCATGTAGGATCTGGCATTTGGTGACTTTTGGCTGAGGTATTAATGGATGGTTTAACAGCCTAGGGAGGTACTGTGGGCTCCATATTCTTCTGTGGAAAGAGCCACTTAATTGTTCTTTAGGTTTCAGCTTGTTGGAGTACAGAGAAATAGTTTGTTCAACCCAGTATGAAACTGGATGAACTGTGTAGTTGTTTTCACGGGGACAGAGGAAACTTCTTTATCGTTCATCATGAGTCTGAAACAACAATAAAGTAAATCCATGAGGCCCTGGAAGTCAAATTGCAGTGTTCTTTTTATACGTCTGGCAGGAAGACTTGTCAGCAGTTATCTTCCCCATCTTTCTACTCCAACTCACTTTATATCATAGAATCATAGGATAGAATAGCTTCTTCCAGAGCTTGTTTAGGGAACGGCAAACTGCCAGGTGGTAAGGTGAGAAGAAAAGAATACAGCAGACTCAGTATTGTGTTGATCAAAAGCTGGAAAGAGCCACTGGTTTTTTTGGATGTTTTTAACTTGTTGGCATGGCCAAATAGTTGAAAAAGTAAAAAGGTAGCGTTGAACTTGGTTATAGGTTTGGGAACCTTTAACCCTGGTGGAAGGAGATGTTAATCCAGGATCCCCCTTTTTCTAGCATGGTTCTTAAACAGACTGAGATCTCTAGGTGAAGATCAAGAGTTCTTTATTTGCAATGTAGATGCTGATTGTGCTTGAATGTATATTGTATTGGTTAATTACAGTGGTGGCCATCAGTGTGTCCCATATTTCTGTGTGGATGTTATCATTTTGTGTGGTACCAAAATTAATTAGTGCTGATACATACTATACCTTGTTTTGTACCCTATGGATTTCTGTACCCTGGATTTCTAGGTTGGTAACTGCTATCCTTACGCTTTCTGAGCTGACTGTGTTTGTCTGGAGGCATTGTTGCCCTTTCTGGTAATGAAAAGTAAGAAATGTTGGGAATCAAACTAGAAGAGCCACTTAAACAAAGGAAGAAAATAGAGAGTGAAGGTACGCATATGACATGCTCCCTGGTTCATATGCTAAAGGATCTTTGCATGGCAGCATGCAACACAACACAAGAGTTGAGTGTGGGAGTCAAAGTGAGAGTGATGTCCATTCTTTCTGTGATGTTGAAAAAAGTTTAGATGGTTAAATCCAAGACACTTGCATAATAGAAGGATGAAGGGAAAAATCTATTTCTTGCTGAAAATCTTGCAAATATTTTTGACAAGATATTGGGAGTCATTTTTAGTTTTCTGGGAGTGTTCTGACTAAAGGGGAATGTCTGGTTACATTAATTGAAACACAAAGCTCTGTATAATTGCAGATCTTCAATGATACTGTTATAAAACTATGTAAGTCATACATTTGTAACTGGATACCCCACTTTCTTCAGGTAATGCTTCCCCACATACCCTGAGCTGTTTGAAACATTTGATGTTTGTATAGTTTACCATGGAACACTGAAAACAATACCTGGGTTTTCAATACCCTGTTTCAGGCAAAATGCATCTCCTTAGAATCATAGATCTCTCTAATAGTCCCCAATTTCTTTTATATGGCTTCCTCTAATGAAAGCCAGTTGTCATTCCTATTCTCAAATACAGTTTGAGACAGTTTGCACTTACATGAGGTTTTATTAATTCTTCTTTTCAGTGCAAAAGATCCTTCCTGGCTTATTACAATAGCCACTGTACTGTTAAATATAAGGGTATTTTTAAGATTTCAAAAATTCGTTAAAAGTGGCTCAAGAGTGTTCTCCTATTTGGCATTGTATGTTGAATTGTCTTCTTAATTTTGTTGCCATAAAGTGCTGTTGTCAAGAGGCTTTCTATTTAGTTCAGCGGGCAAATAACCATACTGTTAAAAATATTCTTATTCCTATACATAAGGCAACATATTTTAGCTTAGTTATAAAAACCAGACAACTGAAGCATCTGCTTTCAATACACTTAAAAGGAATTGCATTCATGTTTTTGTTGCAGAAAGAGCAAAGAATATGTATTTTTCGTATCTGAAATAAATTAACTGATGTTAAGAGGCTGTGATTTTAAAAAAGGCGTATGTAGAAGTGAAATCATATTTGCTGTATTTATTTCTGCAGTAAACTAGTATTGGCTCTGACACATGTCTAAATGTATGATAAACAATGTGCAGAGGTTCATTTGGAATCTTGATTTTTACAGACTTTTCCTGAGGGTTATGAAGGTGCTCATGGTTGCCCGTATCGAGCAGGCAACCTCTAAATCACAGCTTGAAGCCCTTTGATCTGCTACAGATAGCAGCCTCTATCATTTATTCTGAACTTCTCACTTGTTTGGGAAGGCTGGACTGATTTTCTTCTGTCTCATGCATTCCCGCTAGTTGTTTTAAGATTCAGAATTTCAGCTGCTTTCACGACTACTGATTGCTGCCACAGTTTTCTGAAACATCAGTGTCAGCATAAAACACTTGAGGAAGTGTTGAGACATCTTTCTGGAGAACTGGGAGGAAATCTTACTCACTTCTGAACTGAACAACAATAAAAACCCACTCAGGATGCTGTTGTGTGTCAGTTTTCTGCAATTTTCTACGTTTCGAACTTGAATATAAAGTGTCCCTTCCTGTCTGCCTGCCCCTCACTTGCAGATAAATGCCAAAGGAAGGCAAGTTCATGTAAAATTCTTCAGATAAATTAGTTTTGCATCTCTCTTGTGCATGTTCTTTTTTTTGTCTCCTTGTCACATTTGACGAATTCTTCCATGTCTAGCAACTTACGTTTTCAGAAATAAAATTTAATGTTTAATTTACATGTATTGTCATACATATTTATCTGGCTTTTATTCGTGGAGTTGCTTGGGAAGCTATGTATCTGTTTGCAACTGTAGTCACGTGCACAAACATAGATGTTAAAGTTAATACTCAGCTCAGACTGTTGTCCAAATACATGAACTGTTAGTGTATTAAGGCCTCTGTTATACTTATTACATAGCATATCTTATTATAATTACTTGTATTTACTGTTCATTGATGGTCATGTTAATTACTTGTATTGTTTTTTTCCTTGATTTTCTGTAATTACACAGAAAGTGAAAACAACTATTTTGAACTTCATTCAACATTAAAATAGTCTTTGTTGTTTTTAATTTTCAAGGTATCTAGCTCGTAACAATTTCCTTGTGAGATCTGTAAATCCATTTTTCATTATTCCCTAAAGATATAAGATTTTTTTTTTCTTCTTGGAATTATGTATAGTGTGTGTATATATACACATGTATAGTATTATGTATAGTATATATTTTTAATTTTTGTTTATGCTTAATATAAGGAGCTTGAACAGAACTGTGAGCAGCTATTTTTTGCCCTGTATAAGGTCTTAAAAAGAACCCTGAAACCTTTAATTAGGCTTCACAGTATGTTTGGGAAGTATATGGGTATACTAGGTAATTGCAGAGAAAAATCTGCATTGACAGATTTTATGACATTGCATTTTTTTGGCAGATATAAGATACAGTATAAGCATCTTGGTTGTTAACTGGTAGACACAATACATAAGTTAAAACAGGCTAATTTTATCTTTGATTTTTAATATTACTGTTTCCAAAGGTGTTCTTTTAAACATGATTTTCTTCAAATCTTCTTCTTGAACCTAGAGAACTCCTTTTTTTTACATAAAACTTTATCTAGTCCATTTATTTTCATTCTAGGAAATATGTTTTTTCCTGATTTCTTAATTTAGTCTTTTTTGCTTATTTTTCTTGTGACTTGATTATTACAGTGTGTTATTTACCTCAGTCTGCAGTTTTAGAAGCTTTTCATGGATTATATCTCTCCTGCAATTCTATGAAAGAGGAAACCAAATCACTTCTTTTTCATTGATTTTTTTTTTTATTATTTCAGATACTAGTACGTGAGTGTGAGTTTGTAGGGGATTACAAAGTATGATAGTAAGTTGTTAATTACATCACTGTGATTGTCTTCAAAGACCACTGATGAAGTATTTGAGAATCCTTAAGAACAGCTTATCAGGAATATATGCATTTGACACTAAATTGAGTGCTTTTAAACATTAGTGGCCACTTCTGTCTTCCTTGACCTTTTTGGGTTGAGATGCCTACAAAGAATTATTTGAATGACTGAGGTTTTGCTAGTTTACACAAATCACTGAGGTGATAGCTGAATCATTTTGTGTGAGGCATAAACAAAATTTAGAACCGTGTTATATATAAACCCAGGGGAGTATATTCTTTTTCTTTGTTCTTTTTGTCCTGTATTTTGTTAGGGTAAGAGGAAAAACAGATTTTAAAAGTTCTTGGATGTTTGCAAAGCATTTTTTTTTTCTCCATGACTTCAATACTTCGAGAATTTTGGGGGAAAAGCTTTAATTCTTTGAGTTTATTGCAGTAACAACAGGTACAGTGAACTTTACCTGTCTTCCTAGCATTTCCTTTAAGCAATTGTGGGCATAAATTCTTCTTTTATGACTCTTTTTCTAATAGACCTACCTGGTTAAGAAAGTTTTCCAAACAATGTAGGAAATCAAATTCTCCCACTCTACAAACATAACCTGAAAATTCTCTTCCACTGCGTTTGACAAACATCAGTGTTTTCACCCTTAGTAACCCTGAAACTTGACTTGAGCTGTTAACTTGTCATCTCATACGTTAAGCAAAATTAGTCTGGATAAGTACAAATGAAAATAATTTTGAGTGTAAGTCGACATATGTTTAAGTGGACACTGGAGGGAGACTGTGTGGTTAAGAAGGTGAAAAGAGAATAACTGATTTCCCATCCCGACTCCTCAGAGTAGTTGCCAACCCATCCTAACCATTTCAGACTATAGGCACTTGTGTACAGTAATTTAGTTGCCTTCCTCCTTGTCAGGGAGTATGCTACAGCATGCAATGGTTATCTAAAACAACAGAAGGAAATGGACACAGACACTGAGTTCCATATCAAGAGCTATTCCTCTGTTGCATCCCAAGTCTGTGTGGAATCCTTTACATTGCCTCTTTGTTTTTATGTGAAAAAAACATACCAATTAAGCTTCTGGGATGTTTGACAAACAGTATCATAGGCACATATTTAGTATGGGAACCAATGTTGGTGGAACTGTATAACTAGGTAAAATAGAAATGGACCTTGAGGACTTTGGCTCATCAGTGAGTTTTTGATACTTTTATCTGAAATAGGAATGTAAATGGTAACCTCTTAGTAATAGGACATGTCCCTCATCTGCAGTTGCAGATCAGTTGTGAAAGTTTAGATTATATGATAGCATAGGGTCATCCTAATTTCTGGGATTAAAATAATTCTAACTGCTCTTGGTTTTAAATTTGTGCTGCAATCCAGCCAATAGATCTGTAAAGCCATTTGACAGAGATCTTTTTAGAGGAGAAAGGTGCTATGTAAGTAGATACTACTATTGTTAATAAGTATGTGCAAGAAGATATGTGTGTCAAGGCATCCTGAAATCCCTATGCCAGATCTCATAGATTTATTTTTGGAGTAAGGAGCCCAGAGGGTGGCAGTGAAGGCAAAGTTATCCGGTTTTGTCCAAGTGTTTCTCACAAAGACAAGCCACGCTGAA
The DNA here is from genome assembly GCF_000690835.1 of Fulmarus glacialis. NCBI lineage: Eukaryota > Metazoa > Chordata > Aves > Procellariiformes > Procellariidae > Fulmarus > Fulmarus glacialis. Next base: position 86,403 of record NW_009217345.1, read on the forward strand.
AAGTAGAGACATTTTAGAAATCACCAGGTTAAGAAACTGGCTGAGGGGAAAAGGGAAATTTCTTTCTGTCTCCAGCTGCCTACGAGAGAGACACACAAGAAACCAAGATTTGAGATTACTGTAATCACTCCGGTATTTTGTGCAGGGACAGGCCTTGGCTTCATAATTTCTCATACTGAAGGAGAGTGAAAATGGTTCAGAATAATGTTTCGGAATTGATGTTAGTTATGATAGCTGATGCCAGCTAATGGGCAATCTTTTATTCCTATGCTAACAAATTTATTAAAGGACAGAAAAGTCTTCAAATCCAGATACAATTGAAGAGGTACCTGGATTTCAGTTAGATATCTCTCTCACTTGCATATGCTTAGTGCGATTTCAGTTTCTTACATCATGATGCTGAAGATTGTGGATTATTATTCTAACAGCATATTACAGTAATAAAAGGCTATGGATTATTTTAGGATGCCTTTTATGTTGCAGCTATTTCACTATTCTTCTAAAACACTATTCTTCTAAATTATCCATTAATAACTGGTGTTTATATACAAAATAAGATTAATTAAAATTCATTTTAAAAGAGAGGCTACCTTTTTTTAAACACTGAATGTTGACTAATTGATATTAGCTAATTATCTGGATCTGAAATCAAGGAAATCTATGGACAGAAGATTGGGGGTGGTAGTAAGGGGTGGAATTAGATCCTGTGAAACCTCATGCTCTCTCCAGTATATCTGCACACAATATGCTACTGTAATATCATTAGCATTGTTTTCGTATTCTTGTATTTTAAAAAAACGAGAAAATCCTACATTAACAGATGTATAGAAAAATATGCAGATACAGTATATCTGGTATGTTTTCATCTATGATATTAATTAGAAATATTAGTGCATTAAAATATTTTTAAATACATCTTTGAAGGCCTAACATTTCAACCTTGAAATATTTACAGTACATACAAAAATCTTTATCTGAAAAACTTAGCATTAAAGAGATCACAAAGACAGCAAACTATGTCATAATCATTATCATTTCTATCTAAATTGACGCCTGCTTATTATTTACTTACTTAAATGTGTAGTACTCTATTTAAACATACAGTTCAGAGGTCTTGATTCTACATTCATAGTAGCTGACTCTTTAATGTTATTAGAAATATCTAAATCTTTAGCAAAACAAGTTAACCCTCATCTGGAAGCCATTCAACTGAAATATAAATACCTGATTCAAAGATCTTTTCCTTCTTGTACCTTGCTGAGCCAGTGTCCTTAATGTGAGCATGTCCCTCTGCTTGTAACTGTATCATGCAATGGGAGGGAATCTTTGTCAGCCGAGATTCATCAATTATAAATTTTTAAGTGAAAATACAAACTGTAACCAGGAATCAAGAAAAGTCTATTAGGAAAATTCCATTAGGAAACAGTCAGATTCTGCACTATTTGCAGTTTTGAAAGGTTCAGAAAATCTTACTTTGTAAGATTCAAATATGTAAGCACCATATTTGTAAGAAACAAGTATTTCAAAAACTTTACGAGGTGCAGATATAAAATGAATTTAGTGGTGACTGAATTACGAATTAAAGTTATGGTTACAAATACTTTATCTGTTTTTGTACCTATGATGGTCACCATCTTGTTTGACCACATATTAGATTGGGAACCTGCCGAACAGAAAAACGTGACGGATGACAGGCCAAGTTATAGATTCTGTTAGTCTCTTTTGGTCTATAATAGATTGATGTAATCTCAGGAAAGGATATGATGTTGGTTTTCCTGTTACATGTTACCTGTACTGTTCATGATCTGCTACTTCAGCTCGTTGCTCCACTTAGCATAGAAACATTATTTCACATTGATCTAGGTTACATCTCATTGCTGTCCCAAACCCCATCACAGAGTAGGTAAATTTTATTCAGTAGATTAGAGGGCATGGAGTTAGCTTGAAGATGCTCAGACCTTATTTCATCACGATGAACAAAATCATATCTTGAGGTGCCTAGGATACAGTGATTAATTCTGCCAGAGCCACACAGACAAGTCAGACAGGAGAGGATGATCACGTTAGAATCAATGGAGGAGAAAGATCTCAAGGCTTATGAACTCTGCTTACTGATACTCCCCTTGGTTTTGCTACGAGAGAAATAAGCAGAGCTTATATTTCAAAACCAGCTGAGAAATTGAACAGAAGTTTAGCCACATATGTGAAGAATTCATCCTGGTGCCAGAAGGAAATACTAAGTGAACTCTTTTCTAAATCTAGGATTAAACCCAAAGTCACTGAAACCAAAAAAGGCATTAGGATTCCACTTATTAATGAACTTGCCTTACTGAAAATTTCATAAATCCAGTTGTGTGGAAACTGGCTAGAATGTGAATGTGAAGAGTTTGTCTCTGCTTTTTGTGGCACAACTTGGTAGTTGTTTATTTGTTTTAGAAGAAACTGATATCTTATCTTCGAGCAGTTAAATAATGCTAATTCATTCCATTCATGGCCCCACGCAACAGATTTAGCCTGTCATATCACTACCTACATGTTTCCTGGTATGTCGAAGACCAACATTAACTAAAATGCATCTTCATAAGCACATATGATCCTAATTAGTAAAGGAAATATTTTAAGATCTTGTAAACACTTTGAAGCAACCAGTAGTGGAGATAATTAAACCTGTCATCAAGCCAGTTTGAAGGCCTAATACTGTTTCTGGCCACATCACAGAGAATCTGTACCTGGAGTTACAGATTCAAAACTACTTGCCATGGCAAGTATTTACGACTTATGGAGAAATGTGATTTTTCTTCCATGGGGAGGATCATTCTCTCTAAATTAGACTCATCCTATGTACTTCATGTTGAAAGTAACGAGTACCAGACAAAAAATGAAATTGGAGCAACAGGTGGAAACTCATCTTTCAATCAAATGTGAACACATTGCCCTGGCTGCCCATTCACCTCCTAATGGAATTCCAGTCCTGCACTTAGAAAACAAGTTTTCAGGCCTCCTGTAAATTTGGGGATCTAAAGACAAAGAGAAGCTCAAATTTACCTGTGTCTATCTTATGTTACAGGCAGATTAGTAAGAATATAAAGAAGGCTTTTATCCAGATGACAATTTGAATTTATAATATGTTGCTAGACTATGTCTAGCAATGAGTAAGAAACTCCTTTATGTGTTCTGCCAATAACTGGGGAATTCCTTGAGGCTTCCATGTGAACCTTGAAAACTAGTAATTTAATCAGAACTAAGAGAGTGAGAGCATAATCTTTTCCAATTATCTTTGTCAGTATAACCTGTGAATATCTTAGCACGCAGCGGATGCTACTGAAAACACGGTGTCCTCTGACACAGCATTTATTCTTAAAGTACAGAATGTGCTTATGTTATTTTAGAGATTGCTTCTTACAGTTTTTCTAATGAGTACAGCAAATGCGGTGGCAGCCACATAAATTCTGAACACAGCAGATGTCAGAACAACTTTGGCAAACAGTATCTGCTTTGAATCAATTTCTTAATAAGCTGAAACATTGTGTTGAATGGTGGACATGTTTGCTCCAGCTGACCATCAGCATGCTTCTGCTGCCTGGGTTGCTTAGCTGTCTGGAAATAAAAGTGCAAAGTGAGCTTATGTTCTTCTTAGTACTATTCCTTCTGTGATTTCTCAAAGTTGCACATACAGAAAATATGTAACATTTTCCTGCAACACCCCCCACCCCCACTGTTTCTATAAAGTGCACACACTAGTTACTTTGCTTTTCCCCCATCTTCCCTGATGAGTGAAGAAATGTGCCTGCGTTACTTTTATACAGAAATGACTTCTTACACAGAGACTGGCAATTCCAACTCTGTTTGACCTTTTGTAAGTGACTGCCAAGTTTTAGAGCTAAGACTAATGTGGTAACACTGTCCTTTCCTTCAACCATCAGCAACGTTTATTACTTTAATGCAATATATTTAGAATTAAAAGGTATATTTTTAAAGTTGTGAATGAAATAAATGTGGCTTGTTCTAACCCTAACTTAAATATATTAATACAAAGGGAAAGACAGATCTGCAGTTAAGTGATTTCATAGATTTTTTATATTTTATTAATAATGGTTTATTAAAAATTCTATGGAATGATAGTTACGTATAATGATTTATGAATACATCACAGAATTCTTGCCTGAGTTCTCCAGAGAGGCAAAAATACAACCCATGGAAATTTCCTTGGCTTTTTGAATATGTAGATTTTAATTGACTACTAATGTCTAATGGTTTAGACACTTGCACGCTTGTGGGTCCAGTTGGATCAATTTAAGAAATCATTTGAAGCTGTTTCTGATTGTCTTGCAGCAGAACATAATAATCACTGTAGCTGAGATGCTGTTAAGGAATTAGATGACTATTTCTATTCTGTTTCAGTGCAAAGTTAGCTGAGGCTTGCTGGAAAGACATCTAATCTTACGACTGTCAAGATTTAGGATATTTACATCAATGAACAGAGAAACTCAGCTAGAAGATGATATGAACTGTTGGGTGTGATGTTTTGTTAAATGCTTCTGATAGATTGGGAAGAAAAAATTATCAAACTCATCAAGTTTCAGTCAAAATCCTACTTATTCGTAAGTTTTTTTCTCTTGTTTTGGGTGGCAATTTATTACACTTTAGCAACTAGATAGCTTTTGGGGTAGCCAATGAGACAACACTGTCTGCAGATGCAAGTGCAGGCAGATAACACTAAGTGATGTTCCTTTTACAAAAATATAACAATGCTATGATACACCAAATATAAAAAATTACCAGCGTGCTCAATGCCCTAACAAAATCAGCCATCTCAACAAGACTCAGGGGACGCTAACACAGGAGGGAATGAAAAAAGTTTCTTCACTTATATCTTACTGTGTAAAGCATCTGTCATCACATTATATAAAGCTAATTTATAATCTTGTGCTTTTGGACTTCTGAACTCTGCAAAGGTGTTCGAGGTGCCAAAAATTGTTTCTGTTGCTGCATAACTGTCTGGGAAACTGTGCATTTTCTGTGAGATTCAAAGTGGTCACAAGGATCAGCCTTCAGGCTCGGTTAATAAAGCTAATTTTTACAAACGACATACACGCCATGTAAAAATGCAATTCCTATTTAGGTATAGTATCTCTTAAGGTTTAGTTTTAGTTTACAGATTTTAACTGTGAACTAAGCCACCCACTGAAACCTATTTTTACCTACAACAGCAATTTAGACCAATGATTGATTTTTTGCTGATACTTTAAATCAGGAACACAAACAAATGTCTCCTTCATTTCGTTGTGTTTGAGTTGCTCAGTTACGAATTTTCCAGCGACTGAAAACTACCATGTTTTCTCACTACAGTTTAAAAGGGTACAGTATATCCTAGTATTCTGTCTAGCCAGATTATTTTCCAGTAAGATTACATGAAAAGTTATGCTGTTAAGTACTTTTAAGAATTAAATAATATTAGGTGAAGTTCATACATTATTAGGTGGTATCAAAATCTGTATTTACAGAATATAATAGGCAATCTACTAATATTATGACACATAGAAAGAAATGCTACTCTTTCAGTTTCTAATAAGTATTTTTGCTAGTATCTTGTCTGAGTTAAAAGAGGCAATTTTACTTCATACAAAGCACACACAGTACCATCAAGCTTCTTTTTGTTGCTTTCTCCAAGCAGTGTACCAGTAATAGAAATGCTAGCCAGACAGCTTTATGGAAAGGAATTCGTAACCATTTCATGAAGAAGTTCTGAAATGTGCCTTTAAGCATTTTTTTTTGTAAAAGTCATTGCTATCTCAGGGCATTCTCTCTAGGTTAAAGTGACTTTTCTAAGAACCTTGTCATTCTTACCAAGATTTATATAGTACTTCATGGCAAATTAAGACTTTTAAGATTTTAGCAGGCATGGAGGTTTTTTTCTCAGCTAAAATTTGTACACTAGAATTTCATGTATCTGGTAACATGTGATGTATGAAATATACCAAATTTCACATACAAGCTTTGCTGTGATGCTACTCTTTGGGTGAGACCTTGGCGCACTGGCCTTGCCTGAGAACTGTAGAATTCAGTTATTGCTCACATTCTTTAATATCTCTTCTTTATAGCTTTTGTCCAAAAAAGCATTGAGCTTGATTTTTTCTTTCGTCAGTTTTACTAACATCAGCATTAAATTAATATAACAGATCTACCAACTTGCTCTAATTCTCAAAGTATAAAGAGAATTGGACCCCAAATCAATTCCAAAGATATATGAATTATGTGATGAGTACTGGATTTTTTTTTTTTCGTCTTTGATTGTCTTGGCTCTTCTTCTGCTCTATCATCATTTTATATAAGCAGAAATTCTCTACAAACTTGAATGTCCTTCAGCAGTAGAGGAGAAAGATCAGATCTGATGATAGGACTGTTTTGCAGAAAGCTTCTTTATGTCCTTTAAAAGACTTTACTTTTTGTTACTGTCTAATGAAAGAGATTACCTCTCCCTGTAAACCTTGTTCATCTCATACAAATTTGGATCATGGTAACTCTTAGCAATACTACTGAATAGGATTGAGAATATTTATCAAACTTTTATAGGGGTTTTATGTTTTCACAGAACCGAGCCTTTACCAATATTTAATCATCTCTGTTTACAACACAATAAAAAAATAGATTTATAGAATGTGTTTCCGTTTTGGAAGGAAGGAACTGAGGCAGAGGTTTTGCTGTTTTCTTAAAGTTAGCAGGAGAGAGTCCATTATTGAAGTCGAAGTCCATTATCAGTTCTTATCACCCATTGACCATGATCTGCACTGTCATTTCAAGAAATAGTCTTTAAAGGTATATGTAAAAGAATAGCTGGTAGAGGTTAGGGTTTTATCTGCATTAGAAAAAATAAGTGATGCAAAGGGGATTGAAAGGGTAGATCTCAATAGATTAGTTTAGCTGCCTATGTGCAAAGCTCAGTGAAGTGTATGTCAACCTTTGTGGTATGAAAATCAAGCAGTGAATGTAATGAAATCTTCTTTCATATGTGTGGAGTCCTTGTTGAGATCAAGAAGTACAGAACTGTATAAACACTGAATGTTTTATTTTCAAAATATCAGGTGAAGTTTTTTTCCTTTTTATAGAAGTATTTTAAAGTTTATCCAAGCATTCTAAAAGGACAGTCTAAAGAACATTTTTGGGAAGTTAGAGCACAGCAGTACAGTTCCCATTTTTACTGCTAAACTTGGAAGCTTTTTTTGAGGAAAGAAGGCTATTTTGCGTACAATAAAAACAACTGGGTTATGAATACTCTTACTCTACATACTACACCTTAATGGGATGGCACAAAACTACTTTAAAAAAAAAAAAGTCTATCAAAACTGGGGCCACTGTAACTCCAGGAAAAATCTTGAGGCCTGAAGCATGTAAATGTAATCTCTAAAAGGCCCAGAAGAAGTACCCCTGCTCAAAGCCCAGTCTTTCCGTGCAAGAAACGGTGCAACTGTGCCGTTGTACACCCTTGTGTGATTTGTACCAGGAGAGAGAGTTATAGCAGTACTTCAGGCTTTCCTTCTCCTGAAAGTCTCTTCTCCTTTGAAATTGCAGCATGTGTGGTGGTCTGTCTCTGAACTTCTTTCCACATGCAGCATCAATTACTAATAATTTCAACTAAAGATTCGGCCAGAACATACATTCAGCATCTGAATGTCACCACACCTTTCTGTACACTGCAGTACACTCTCTGTAAATTACAATGAGGCAGTGGGACATCAAGTATCTTGTTTGAATTCACAAGGATTTGCTTATGTGCATAGAAGCAGAATCTACAATTTGCCAACTCCCGATCCTGTCTATAGCTACTGTGCAGTCATTATTTTCTAAATCTGTACATTTTTGCATTTGCAAGTAGATAACATTATGATAGTTACCTTTACACTTGTCTTAGGAAAAGCCATCATGACACTAACTGTGTGAAGAAGCAACGTGTATGTAAGCAATTCCTTTTCTACACCAGCACCCTAATATAGCAGAGTAATCCAGCTGTATCGTAACTGTAAAGCAAGTACTTTACCAGTTTTCCAGTGGAAAGGCACAACTGAAACAGTTCAAGAAGGAAGCCATTATTTGTTTGTATAATACAAAACATAATGCTTGCTAAGAAAGGTGCATTGGCTTGCTGGTAGTTAACAGCTCCTTGTTTTTGCTTACAGCAGTAGACAAGTTGCCACAATGGATTTAAGAAACTGTATTTGAAGCGCTGTATCAAATGTTTTTTTTCATCTCAAATCTGAATTCCAAAATATTTCAAAGTTCTTAAAAAATAAAAGATACCATTTAATTATATTCTGGACTTCAGCATAATTAGCTGTGGAAAATCAGATCCATAAGGATTTTAGAATAAGATTATTTTTCATAGTTGTTTATTTCTCTTATGGTATCTAGTTCCTCCAAGACAGAAAGGAACCAAAGGCCACATGGAATATTACTACATGTAAACGTCAGATAGTGGAATTAAACAATTTGCTAAATCTCTCCTTTCTTGGTTTAATTGCTTGCTGGATTTACATGCAGTCAGGGTAACAGGAATTATAAAGGCATTTAATTTTAGATAAGACTACTAATAAATATTTGAAAATAGATATTTATTGCTGAAAGACAGGGCATAATAGCTTAAGCATAGTGCTGATTAATTTATCTGTGTAGCGCTCTGATTGGAGCTTGCTTGCATCTGACTAGCTCAGAGCACAAGCAGACACTGTGGGACTTGTGTGCCCTTACCTCTGTAGTTTGTGAGTTCCAGTGTGAAAAAAAGCTTATCTATTTTCCTGTGCTGTAAGTGGCAAAACTGTTTGGTAAACCTAATTTTAAATTACATTGATTTTCTAAAGAATACCTCCTTGCTAATCAGAACTTAATGACTGCCCTAAGATAATTGCTGTTAACTTGTATAACTAGTGACACTTTGCATATTGGCTCCAGACAAAAAATGCTTTTCAAATTCAGTTTGTGTTTTTGACTGAAAGTCTTACCCTGTTTTGCTGGCTCTGTGATTAATGTTGTTTCTTACAGATACAGTTCTTGGTGTTCAGATTAAAAACAATTTTAAAATACATATTTTGAATATGATTGGAATGTTAAAATGGCAGTAAAAACTGTGTACCAGGATAACTGAAAGACAAGTAAAACTCATACCTCTTATTAGTATAAAGTATTATAAAACAAGTATATTGAAAGAGATATGTTGGTCATAATGTAAATAAAATGACTAATAAAAGAGAATCCTGAAAGAAGAATACGTATCCATCAGCATGTGAGGTTCATCATTTATTGTTAGAGGTTTTACAAGGGTTTATAGGTCTCTCAGTAAAATGTTAGTCCTTTCACTATTTTAGCCTTCAAATTATTTCTTCTGAGTGCAGAATGCCTCAGATTACATCAATTTCTTAAGGTTCTATATGTGCTTCTGTGGTAAGAGGTTTTGTTTTGTTATGGGAGAGACTTGGTTATTATATTGCATTATTGCCTTCCATAGGAAGGTCTAAGTCATCAAAACCAATAACCGCGAGTATTATTTTATACGCAGCTACTATTTTCTGCCTGAATTTAACCTTTGAAACACTAATTTTTAAGGAGCTTCATGTATTTCTTTGTGAAAGTTTTCTGGTTTTCCATTATATATTCTAGTTTTCTTGTTCTTTCCAAGCTGTTGTTTCGTTCCCAGTAGTGGTCCCGATTATGTTTTGAAGGATAGTAAGGTGTTTACTTTACCGCTTAGAAACAAATATATGCTAGTCAAATGCAAAGAAGCCATGTAAACAGTCTGATGTTCATTTTGAGTCTTACCAAGGGAGTGTGTTGAAGTTTAGGGTTTTTTACACCTCTACAGTGAGTGAAACTCACTCTCTCAAGTTGTGATCTCTTAACCAGTATATGGAAACTCCAGTGAGCTTCACTTGGAGTGAAGAGCATCTCAGACTGTAACAAGGCCTCCCAGGACAACTTATACCACAAATACTGTAATCATATTTTCTTGTTAGTTCCCTTCGGTTGTCACAAATATGATTTTCCAGTGTTTTTAGAATTAGACCAAAAACATAAGAGCTGTTTATGTATATAGAAAAGACAATTATTTTCCATAACTCAAGGATCTATGATCTTTTGTATCTTTTCTTACAGGTAGAAGCTTGCACAGTTTAATTCATTAACCTTAAGCTTTCATTTAAGTCAAAGAATGTAGGAATCAGTTGCCTAAGAGAAAAAGATTACAGGGTTTTGAATGACTTACTTTCTAATTTGTCTTTTTTTATTATTATTTTTAAGGTCTTATATTTTGCATTACATCATGGAAAGGCAGAAACCTTGACTTTGTGAATTCATTGCAGAGATTTATGTGTGGGAGCTGTCAAGATGATGGGCCTAAATTTGAAGTTATCAGTAGACATATCTATGTCTCAGTCATGCAGGTTTGTTACTTTTGAAGAAGAGACTTGTTTGCAGAGAAGCTTTATACCAGTAAATCTTTGTACACTTAAGTAATTTTTCTGGTCATGTATACAGATCAGGTGGGAAAAGCAGTATATGCAAGTACATGTTAGTAGACAAATTTCCATAATTTATGTAACCCAGATTGAGAGTTTTTTCCTGATATTAATGGCTGGAATTTTAGCAACATTATAATTATATCCTTTTCTTCTTGAGATTTGTTTAGCTTTTCAAGCAGGAAGACATTTTTAGAAATTATAATACTAAGAGGCAATCTTAGGTTTGCAAGTCTCTGAACATAATGAACTTTGGGATGTTGGAATATTGATGTGTTCAACGTCACAGTGCTGAGCAAGCTCTAGCTGTCTTACAAACATCTGTGGTCTTGTAACTATTTTGTATTGACAGTAGGTAGGTATGTTTTTAGTTATATTCTTGGTTTCTGAAATACTGTTTGATTGGCTTGTTTATGTGAAATCAGTTTCTGCTCTTTGCCTTTTTCTTGCTCCTGATTCCACTGTAAATTTCATAGTTGTGATATTAATTTCTTACTTTTAGAATCAAATGCAATAAAATTGAATTGCATATCAGTCTGTCAGAGAATAGCATTCATAAAATATTGAGTAGATCTAGGGAAAGCTTGGCATAAGAATTTGTTAGATAATATTTTCAGGTTTAATGAATAAGCAGTTCCTTCCTCAAATAAGTATTTCATGATGTCTGTTTTGATATTTTCATGTCATACATGGTTCTAAATAATACTCATTTACAAACTAAGAAGTGAAGAGATTTTAGCTTTAGCCAGCTCTGATCCAGAATTTTATATTATCAAAGCTCTAATTGTACTCTTACTTCTTTATTCCTTGGCTAATGAACCGTTGTCTCATTTTTGGTAATAAATTATTTTGAGTGTGAAAATTATTTTTCTTCCTGGAACAATGTTTATATTTTAGTACATTTGGAGGAAAAATGTGAAAGAAATATCTATATCCCTGTAACTTTCACTACTGAAATGTCTTTTTATTGTTAAAATTAGTAGGATGAGCTGATAAAATCCTCTTCAGTAACCTTGGGTTAAGAGATTTTAAAAGATCTTCTCTCTGCCTTGGCACACAGCTGATTTTACCATGTCCAAGAGGCATCATGTTAGCTCCCTGACAGATAAGGGTTGGTCCCCAAGTTTTTCAGGGCTCAATTATCTGTTTTGCTCACTTCTGTCACTTGCAACTGCTTTAGATAATAACTTTGCTTCTCTCATTTACCAGTATTATGCTGATATGTTTAAGGTTAGGCTTTTTTGTTTTCTAATGTAGCAACATTGCAAGTATAAAGACTTCCGAAGATAGATACGGCAATAATCTGGTATAATTTACATGGATTATTACAACAGAACTAACATGACTTGATCCTTGCTTTCTAGAAAAGGCTAATTTCATTTTGTTCTTTTAACCTTTTTCTTTGCTGTCATATTTAACAAAGATTAAAGGGTAAAAGTAATAAATACACAACTACTCTTATTTTTCCTTATGTTATAAAGAAATCAGTTGTTACTAACAATTATGTATTCTGTGACCCTCTACAGAGCAGAGACTAATGAGGCCACATAAAGTGTTTCTTCTGTCTCTGCAAGTTGATTTACATGGGGATGATCTATAGAAAAGATGATAGAAATTAAAACTGAAATTAGATTGACTTATGCAAGTTATAGAAGGCAGACAAAAAATTATAAATTCAATATTTCAGCTATATTTAATTTTTTTCTTCTGCAAACTACATGCGTCATTACCTCATTCTTTTAGATGTTAGGTGATTTCAATATTTTCAAAAAACAAAAAGAAATGAGGCAGTCAAAGCTACATTTTTTGCCTTTTTTTCCCTCTTTAATGTAAATAGCTAAAGACTGTGAAGGTTTTCTTTTCCCATTAGGAAAAATGAACAGTATTTCATTTAGACTCCAAAATGTCACTAAGAACAGGATTGGAGTCATTCAAGCCACTTGAAAAAACTTTAACACTTAGAGTTGGCACTATGCAGAAGGATTAAAGGATATAATTATAAAGGCCACACGGGCAAATACTTTTGTCCTTTGCTTCTGGAATCAAGTGACTGACTGCATCTAAAATTTCTTCTCAAACACTGCATTTCTAGCACTCTTTATTTGTGTCGTGGTTTAACCCCACGCAGCCG